>NC_079514.1:23830448-23882602 GCF_000801105.2 Raphanus sativus | reverse complement strand
CGAAATGGTTTAGCCGAGTACTTCACCAAGACTTCACCAAATTACGAGATTGCCCCTGACGAGTTTTTAACCTAATGGAAATGCTTAAATATTCCTGCTAAGTATTTTTGACGGCAAGCAAGCTTTTGGCAAGCAACCCTTTGTACAAGAAAAAGCAGAGAGTGTGAGAGAAAGACTATAATTTTATATGTTTTGAGAGATTGGAGAGATCATTGAGAGATTTGTGATTGAACTCCATTTGTTTTCTATTCCCTATCTATGCAATTCTTTTATCTATCTTATATTATGAATTGCTTAGCTATGTCTGAGTAGTCTACTTGTTAGATCTAAGGTTTAAATAGGTTTGTGGGATTAGCCCCAAACTATAATTGCTAAGTTGTGATATTCATCAAATAGATTGCACCCTAGGCTTGTTCTAGAATAGCTAACTAGAGCATAGATCACTAGGATCTTTGATATCTTAAATTATCTGTTTGAACTAGTTGTCTCCTTGGAGAAGAGCTAACCGCCCTCCTTGAGACCTAGTGTTCATTATCGGCTCGCGCCTAGGCATATCTAGAATACGTCGATCGATATCCCGACAGGTGAATCGATCGGCGCTGCGAAAGGTGTATCGCTCGATATCTCTAAAGGATATCGATCGACTCTTTTTCTGGTCAACATACGACAGTTGAGGCCATGGATCTAGATTATTTAACCAGTAAGACATCACTGAGAGTTAAGCGTCTGAGTTCTTTAGTGTCATACAAGCAACTTGTTAGACATTTATAGATATTATAAACTCCATTCCTGAATAAAAGCCCTAAGTCTAGCACTCTTTATTATCATTTAAACAACCATCATATTGTTAGTTAGAGCAACTACCTTGCTCATTTTAGGATTGTCATTTACATTTCATCATTAAAACCAACTTCACATAGGATTGATTAATTCAAAGTTGAACCTCTTATTTGAGAGAGTAAGCTCTATAGGGTAATTTGAGCAGTATCAAATTTGGCGCCTTTGCCGGGGAGCTTTGATCACCATTAGATTTAATTTTATCAATTTTAGGTTTTTCTTTTTCTTTACTCCCTTTCTGATTAAAATTTTTCTTGTCTTTTCAGGTACATGCCCAGCAGTACCAGAATCAATAAGGGAAATCAACTACTATTCTCAGAAGATCCTGCACACTTGGAACGTTCAATCCGCAAGGACCTACGCTCTGCATCGATTGACAGAACCGTAGATCCGTCGACTGATATTCACGTTCAACCGTCGACCGATACTCAGACAGCACCGTCGACCGATACCATTCGCCGCTCCACATCGTTCGACACTACCCACCGTACATCGATCGATACTAACCCGCGAGGCATGGTTGCGATTGTTATTCTCACGCAGGTCGAGAATGGAAACCTGTATGACCAGGATGGTCATCTGTGTAATGCAACATGTCAGAAGCTAGATGCACATGGAAACATAATCCCTGAGCCAGAAGCTGAGGCTACAGAAGAAGCTCAAACATGATTGTTGGCAGACTACAATCGTCCTGATGAGTACTACACCAACATATCAGCTATTTTACTTCCAGATATTCAGAAGCCAAACTTCGAGCTCAAGCTTCAGTACTACTCTCTCGTGTCACAGATACCTTACTCTGGGTTATCACACGAGCATCCTATGGACCATCTGGAGAGGTTCGAGGATCTTATAGCTGCTATTCGTATGGATGGAGTCCCTAAGGACTACCTACTCTGCAAGCTCTTCAAATACTCACTGATTGGAGAAGCTTCACACTGGCTCAAGCAGCTACCTACAGGATCACAGACATCCTGGGCCGACATCAAAAACGCCTTCCTACGTAATTTCTTTGATGAGGCACGTGCTGAAGACTTAAGGAGAAAAATCGCCACTTTCGCGCAAAAGCCTGGTGAGACTTTTAAAGACGCGTGGATCAGATTTAAGTTCTTCTAGCGAGACTTTCCACACCATGGATTCAATGAAGTGCAGCTGCTAAGCACTTTCTACAGAGGTATCGCCCTGAGGTATCAAATGGCTCTTGATACTGCTAGCGAGGAGAACTTCAACACCAGGAATCCAATAGAGGCTGTGAGACTTATTGAGAACCTAGCCAACAGCAGCCGCACCAAGAACACTGACTCTGACAAGAAGAAATCGGTTGCAGCCATCGGGGAGAACCAGATGAATGAAGTCAGGGCCAAGATAGATGCTTTACATGCATTTCTGGGGCAGCCAGTCTGCTCAGCTGAAGAAGGAGAGGCTAGAGAAGATGATACCGAGGAAGATGTGAACTACATTGGAGGTATTGGATTTCAGAAATATGGAAACCAAAGTGGAAACAAAAACTTTTTTGGCAGTGGTCAGAAGAGTAATTACAAACAGAGTTCACAGTATCAGAAACCCTTCACCAACACCAGGAACTACAGCAACTTAGCTTACTAAAACCCACCACCACACACCCAGGAGAGTAATTTTGATGCCATGATTGTTAGAGTTCTTGAAGGACAACATAAGCTTACAGTGGATTTCAATGGAAATATTGACTCTGTATTCAACAATCTGAACACAAGGATAAACACTATTTGTACTCAAGTTAGGAAGCTTGAGACACAAATTGTTCAAACTGAAGACTCTATCAGGAGAATTGGAACTTCTAAGGAAGTACGAGAAGGAAGCATGAAACACCACGTGAATGCCATTATAGATGATGATTTCTGGCAAGTGGTGAAGCATGAGAAGCTACAAGAAGGAGACATTGAAGTGGAAAGTTCACTAAGTTTCGGAGGATCACCCACCCTCACCTACGAAGATATCGACCGACGAGATGAGCCACTCATCGATCGACACAAAGATGAGACACGCATCGATCGATCCTTTACTCCACCTATCGATCGACATGCACCTCTCACATACCGAGTGCAACTACCATCGATTGACAGCAACCGAATCAATGCACTCCGACCCACACCGAAACCACAAGCTGACCCTGCAGAGACTACTAGTAACCCTTCAGACACTTCACCAACATCAGAGGGAACTGAAGGAAGAAGGTTAAGGAGTAGGAAGGAGAAAACTCCAAAGAACCTTAAGAGGGAATCTAATGAGAAGGAGATTGATGGTTTCACCAAGAGAGTTATCAGAATCCCACTAGAGAAACCCTTTGAGGAGGTTTACTTCACAAGTAGATTGTGGATGTTCTTCAGAGAAATAAGGGAGACTGAAAATGACATTAGGAGAATGTTTGACAATGTCAGAGAAGATACGAGGAAAAAGATCACATTGAAGAAGAAGAGTGATTCTGAGAAGTTTGCAATACCCTGTGTAGTACATGGGATTGAGTTTCCTCATGCACTATGTGACACTGGTTCTTCAGTCAGCATCTTAGCAAAGGTTATGGCAGACCATCTGGGTCTGAAAGTAGAGCATTCACTAGAGATCTTCACATTTGGGGACTACACTCAGAAAAATTCTGGAGGCTTGATCAGAGACCTGGAAGTGCAGATTGGTAATGCAATTGTCCCTGTGGATTTTCATGTCCTAGACATCAAGTTAAATTGGAACTCTTTCCTCTTACTTGGAAGAGCATTTCTGGCTACAGTAGGAGCTATATGTGACATGAACACCAACAGAATGTGCTTGACTATGATAGATCCAGATATCCACTACGACCCTGTCAAACTTGGCAAACCACCAGCCAAAACCGTGGAAAAAGAAGATGATCTTGGTATCATTGCAGTTTGTCATTGTGAAGTAGAGTATGAGACAGAGTACTCGGGATCGATCGACAACATTTCTACATCATCGATCTACACCAGCGAGTCAGAGGAGATCGACACCAACCATGGATTATCGATCGACAGAGGCACACCAGATGATGAACTCGATCTACCAGATCATTGCTACCCAAATTTCGCCATCCAACCCAACAACAAAGAAGATGATTACTCAGTAAGAAGTTGGGCAGATAGCGGATTTCATGAGAGTTTTGCAGTAGATACAGCCAGATCTTCCCACAGTGGCAACCACATTGAAGAATTTGATGAAGATTATTGGGAAGAAAGAGCTTGGGAAAACTACATGGAGAATGATAGATTTGCAAATCGTTTCCCAAAATCGATCGACATCCACCGTCCACTATCGATCGATTATCTACTTCACCCAGCAAAACGACATCGTCCATCGATCGACATCGCCAGCATCACATCGATCAATATTGACCCAGACGACTTAAAGGACAAAATCAGAATTTCACCAGTTAGGGCAACAGATGGGTATATGAAGTTGTCAACACCAGCCACGAAATTTCAAACTTCAACAACTCATACCCAGCAGCTTCCAGCAAGTAGCAACATAACCATGGAGGACTGCAATATCAAGAACAATCGATCCAACCCTGCAGCTAGACGATCACCATCGATCGCCACCACCATTGCACCATCGATCGATTCCTTTACCAGAGCTCAATCTTGATTTTTGATTCATATGATATTAGGAATGTTTCACTAACACCTGATGAATTTGGTATTTTCAGGGACAGAGATGGCTTTGCAAGAGCAATGGATGGAAGAGTTCTGCACATATCCAGAGAAGACATAGCAGACATCCTTCAAGTTGCCAATGGACCAGACAACCTGTTCACACAGCAACGTGGCCATCCAGACATCCTAGCTCACGTCCAAGACGACCACCACGTCACCACAAAGGAGGATACAATTCCTCAAAATTTCGGTCAACCTATGAGTTCACCATCAATCGATATCGTTTCATCACCATCGATCAACGGCGAGCTACCCAGATCGACCGACAGCGCAAGAGTCAGATCGACCGACAGACGTATTGAGCTTGGACGACGTGCCTTTAATACCGATGGATCCAGAAGATTCAGATGGGAAGCAAAGGATGAATTTGGTGTCCACAGAGATGATTTTGGACATGCTAGAGGAGTGGATGGTGAAATCATCCCTGTCACCAAGGAGCACATAAGAAGAATCCTGGAGAGAGCATCTCTTTTTCAGAAGAATTTCTTACACCTTCCAGACCATGCACACCCTTACCATGCATACAAACCAGCACCAATACCCTACAGTAGAGAGGAGATAGATGATATGGTGACTGATGTATGGGGAGCTCAGGTACACCTTGATGAAGAATTTCGCACATTGGTGGAAGATACTTTCCAGCCTTTGGATAACAGCTATGAAGCTCTCCAAAGTGATATGGCAGTGCTAAGAATGGAGATTGAAAGCATTAAAACCATGCTTGAGAAGGAAGCTACGCCACCTGTATCGATCGACACAGAACTTGCACCATCGATCGACATCGGCAAGACTACATCCAAGGACCAACCAGAATGTTCATCACCTAAACGAGATGAATGGGAGATTGCTTACATAAACACACGGATTGGAGACGTTTACATCCCTCTCAACAACAATGTCGAATGGTTAAGAAAGAGGATTGATCTTCTACAGAAAGAGTTGGCAACAATTCGCGAGAAAGGCCAAACTCAGGAACACAAGGTTCGCAGGAATGGAAGATAGGATGAAATCATACGAGGAAAGGCACAATCACTACAGTTCACCTATCATGCGATACCTTGATACACTGTCACAATAGTTGAACGAGTTGCAACAAGACATTGGCATAGTTCAAGACCATCTTGGTCTTCGTGACAGAACCGCGACATCGATCGACAGGCTCCGACACATCGATCGACATCGAGCAACCACCAGCGCAGACAGCATGCTCAGCAGCAGAAGTTGATCAGATCAAACATGAGCTATACGAGGCTATGAATCCTATGGAGGAGAGACTCAACGGGAGAAGTGATGACATTAACGACACTCTCAATGAAAGAGTGAATAGCCTATGCAGAGCTACTCGCCTCCTGAAGAACGAGATACGTGCTATGCAGTACCAAGGACAGCTTTCAGAATCGATCGACACAGTTACCACTGGATCGACCGACAGAACTCCCAGCGAAACGACCCACGCACATGTTGTAGCATCGATCGACACAGAGTCCTTGGCAGACCGAGATCAGCTGATTCATGACAAGATCGACGCATTGCAGAATGAACTGAGGGAACTGTCAGAATACTCCTACAAAACCGTCTACAGGAATGTTGGCAGCATCGAATCTATTGAAAGAACTCTGAGGAAACTCACGGATACAGTCTTCAAGATAGATGAGAAACAGCTAAGAAGTGATGATGCCACAAGAAGCTTCATTGCCACATGGTTTGATAGGAGGAGACACGAAATTGATGCTTGTTGCCCGATAAGCAGCAGTTTCTGCACCAACTGAGTCACACACCCACCAAAGTCAAGCTAAATGACTATAACAAAGCGCTGAGTGGGAGGCAACCCACTATTAGGTTTTCTTTTATTTTCTTTTTAAGTTATTTTTACATTTTTACTTTTATTTTTTGCATTTATTTTTGCAGTTTTTTTAAAGATCCAAGTAGAATGATGATTCCGTCGACCGCCACATTCCATTCACATCGCTCGACACCACACGACCATTACTAACGATCGACGTATAGCTTTACGTATCGATCGACACCATATCGGTCAGGTTTAGTCGTTCTATCTTGTTACATTCAGTTCTTATGATTTATTTATTCACTTCATTCCGGCTATGTTACACTGGGACAGTGTAATTTAAGTATGGGGGGGAGTTTACTAATATGTGTTTTTTTTTTGGTTTTTATTAAAAATGTTTTCAAATTTATTTTTCACATAAGTACTAAAATGGGGACATTGATATAGATTTATACTTGATTATCTAACCACTCTTTAGCACCATTCTAGATTTACTGATTGGAGATAGTACTAAAGATGCTAAAGTGGATCAACCTGTCACCTATATACACTAGCTGAGATTGTTTGAAGGAACCAAAGCTGACCTCCAACACTAATACTGACTTTATTTGCTTGTCTTGGGGCTTGGTAATCACTGGATCGGAATCCTCTTACAAGTCTGGAAGGTAAAAAGTCTGTGTGTTTTTGGTTCCCTTCCTTCTCTCTCTTCGGCATCTCAAAGATCTAAGTTTTATGTTATAAAAGATTGAAATGATTTCTTGAGAGGCAGAGGGGTAGGAGTGTCTCCCGCGACCCCAGTATTCTAAATCTCAGGGATGATCACACATTGTGGAAACGAGGGATAGGTAAATTACCTGAGACCCCATTATTCGCTACACTTTGTCAAAATGTATGAGTTACAAATGCAAATGTTGATGTAGCGGAAGCTTTTAGGGATAGAAATAGATCCGTTTATTCCAAGAATACACGAATCTTGGATTTGTGAATACTCTTCACAGTGCTTAATTAAAAGCTCTTAGGGGTTGTGAATACTCTTCACAGTGGTTTATAAAAACCTCTTTAGGGTTTGAGAATACTCTTCTCAGTGGTTTATCAAAATCTCTTCTGGAAAACTTCTTTTATTAAATTATCAAAAAATTGAATACAACCATAGAGTCTAAAAGACTATATATAAGAAAACCATAAAACCCTAAAACATTAAGATAATTATCAAATAATTTATAAAATAAATAATAAGTTATATGGAAATATTCCAAATATTTATCTGCATCATTCTCTCCGGGTTGGAGAGATTCGTCCTCGAATCTTGATCATAGTCTTCGAATCCAGAACGTTTTCCAAGAAAAACTCTTCCTCGAATCTTCAATAGCTTGTATCGCACGATTTTTGCACGAATCCGATTGTAACTTGAATCTTCAAAAATCCGTTTTTGCACATAACAAATAATTAAGATTATGCCCAAGATCTTCATCAATACAATTTCGCCCTATTTTTGCACGAAAATCGTTCTGCAGAGACTTTACACAGATCTCATCCCGTCCGAGTGCTGCTTCTCTTTTCTTTAATGCCTCATCGAACTTATTTAATGCCGTGCAGAAATCTTGTTCTAACTTCTTATTTAATTTATGAGTTTTTATTAATTTTTATGATTTTTGTTTAATTTATTATTTTTTATTTTACTTATTAAATAATATTATTTAAAATTATTTAATTAGAAATATTATTTAATTAGTAAAATAATCAAAATTTAAATAAAAATCAGAAATTAAATAAAAGTCGTAAAATTTAATAAAAACTCATAAATTAGAAACAAATCAGAAAATTAATTAATATTTAGAAAATTAAAATTTAAAAGTAAATGACATCAAATTAAAAAAACAGAAAAATAAAAAATCATATATTCCAAGAAAATGAAAATTCAAAAGTTTGAAAAAGATTTTTCTGTCATTTTCAACGATGATGTTGGGAACTATCATTGGAAATATGGTAATTATTGTCATTATTAATGGTTATGTGAGAAACCATCATCGTCACTAGTGAATTTTCTATTTTCTATTTTCTATTTTTTTTTTAAATTGTGAACTTTTTATTTAGTTCTTTTCTATTTAAATTTAATCTTATTTATTATTAATTTTTAATTATTTTTATTTTATTAATATTTTAGAAAATTATTTAATTTAAAAATATTTATTTAATTTTCTAAAATTTTAATTTATTTTTTTTTATTT
Organism: Raphanus sativus; assembly: GCF_000801105.2. NCBI lineage: Eukaryota > Viridiplantae > Streptophyta > Magnoliopsida > Brassicales > Brassicaceae > Raphanus > Raphanus sativus. The sequence goes on along the minus strand of NC_079514.1, from coordinate 23,874,050 downwards.
TTTCATTTTCGTAAATTTTATTAAAAGTTTCGATTTTTATTTATTTTTTGAATTTTTATTTATTTATTTTATTAATTAAATAATTATTTTTGGAAAATTACCTGCTGAACCGGTCAACTATTTGCTTTGGAGGTTTTTTATGATACAAATTTCACTTTGAAGGTTAAAAGTGTTAGTGAAAAAACTTCAAGGTTTAAAGTGCTAGTAAGTGACACTTTGAGGGTTTTTTATGCGATTTTCCCTATTAATCTAGTTGAGATCTTGTTGAAACTTGTTGATATCTTGTTTAAACTTTTCCAAGATCTCAACTATCTCAACTAGTTGTTGTTGTTGTAGATACATCTGCGATAAAGATAATACAACATGGCTCTAATACCAACTGATGTAGCGGAAGCTTTTAGGGATAGAATTAGATCCGTTTATTCCAAGAATGCACGAATCTAGGATTTGTGAATACTCTTCACAGTGCTTAATTAAAAGCTCTTAGGGGTTGTGAATACTCTTCACAGTGGTTTATAAAAACCTTCTTAGGGTTTGAGAATACTCTTCTCAGTGGTTTGTCACTCTTCTGGAAAACTCCTTAGATTAAATCATCAAAAAACTAAATAAAATCATAGAGTCTAAAAGACTATATATAAGAAAACCATAAAACCCTAAAACATTAAGATAATTATCAAATAATTTATAAAATAAATAATAAGTTATATGGAAATATTCCAAATATTTATCTGCATCAAATGTCAATAAGATAGACTAGATGACCTTTGTGGCATCGAAACCTGTTGAAATTGAAACTAATAAGAGATTCAGAGAAGAGAGATGAGGGGAGAAAGGGATCAGAGAAGACTACCTGTGTGTTCAGATACTTGTTTGAGTTGAATCCATGTGTCCTTTGATCGATACTCCCAAAGTAAAGCCTGCACTTTTATTTTATGTTAAGAAATGAGGTTAGTAGATGAGAATGTCAAATAAGATTTGCTAAGTTGTGGACTAGATGAATTTGGTTGCTAAGCTAGGATAAGACATAATGAACTTCGGTGATTAGGATGTTTAGATATGAATTGCAAACCCATAGAGTGATGACTTCAATATTTTGAATCTTTAAGTCCCTACTGTTTTCAAACCTTTTCCAAAGACTACTCGTTTTTGCTTGAGGACAAGCAAATGAGTAAGTCTGGGGGAGTTGATATACCATGGATTTCACCCATTTTCTACCATGGTATACTAGTATTTTATTATATAACTAATGTGTTTTCTAGTCTGTTAGGTATGTTTTCAGGTTCAGGAGCGTTTCGTGATAAAGTGATGTTTTTGGAGCATTTTGGAGTACAAGAGATAATACACCCGAGTTGACCATTCAAGACCAAGTCGGAAGTCAACATTGTGATAAGAATCGATCGATACTAGAGTTGTCGATCGATGTAGCTGAGAAGATCCGCGTACTAGAATATTATAATCGATCGATACACATCTAGTGTTATCGATCGATATCAAGGACGAAATGGTTTAGCCGAGTACTTCACCAAGACTTCACCAAATTACGAGATTGCCCCCGACGAGTTTTTAACCTAATGGAAATGCTTAAATATTTCTGCTAAGTGTTTTTGACGGCAAGCAAGCTTTTGGCAAGCAACCCTTTGTACAAGAAAAAGCAGAGAGTGTGAGAGAAAGACTAGAGTTTGATATGTTTTGAGAGATTGGAGAGATCATTGAGAGATTTGTGATTGAACTCCATTTGTTTTCTATTCCCTATCTATGCAATTCTTTTATCTATCTTATATTATGAATTGCTTAGCTATGTCTGAGTAGTCTACTTGTTAGATCCAGGGTTTAAATAGGTTTGTGGGATTAGCCCCAAACTATAATTGCTAAGTTGTGATATTCATCAAATAGATTGCACCCTAAGCTTGTTCTAGAGTAGCTAACTAGAGCATAGATCACTAGGATCTTTGATATCTTGAATTATCTGTTTGAACTAGTTGTCTCCTTGGAGAAGAGCTAACCGCCCTCCTTGAGACCTAGTGTTCATTATCGGCTCGCGCCTAGGCATATCTAGAAGACGTCGATCGATATCCCGACAGGTGAATCGATCGGCGCTGCGAAAGGTGTATCGCTCGATATCTCTAAAGGATATCGATCGAATCTTTTTCTGGTCAACAGACGACAGTTGAGGCCAGAGATCTAGATTATTTAACCAGTGAGACATCACTGAGAGTTAAGCGGCTGAGTTCTTTAGTATCATGCAAGCACCTTGTTAGGCATTTATAGATATTTTAATCTCCATTCCTGAATAAAAGCCCTAAATCTAGCACTCTTTATTATCATTTAAACAATCATCATATTGTTAGTTAGAGCAACTACCTTGCTCATTTTAGGATTGTCATTTACATTTCATCATTAAAACCAACTTCACCTAGGATTTATTAATTGATTAGATTTAACTGGTTCCCTAACTCCTCGTGATTCGATCCCTAAGTACTACAGCTGAACCTCTTATTTGAGAGAGTAAGCTCTATAGGGTAATTTGAGCAGTATCAACACCCTAGCTCAAGTCCCAGATAATCACCACGTCACGATGACAGAGGATACAGTTCCTCAACGTTTCGGTCAACATGGGAACTCACCATCGATCAATATCGTTTTATCACCATCGTTCGACGGCGAGTTACCCATATCGATCGACAGCACAGGAGCCAGATCGACCGACAGACGTATTGAGTTTGGACGATGTGCCTTTGATACCAACGGATCCAGAAGATTCAGATGGGAAGAGAGGGACGAATTTGGTGTCCACAGAGATGAATTTGGACATGCTAGGGGAGTTGATGGTGAAATCATCTCTGTCACCAAAGAGCACATAAGAAAAATCCTAGAGAGAGCATCTCTTTTTCAGAAGATTTGCTTAAGCCTTCCAGAACATGCACGCCCTTACCATGCATACAGACCAGCACCAGTACCCTACAACAAGGAGGAGATAGATGATATGGTGACTGATCTATGGGGAGCTCAGGGACACCTGGAGGGAGAATTCCGCACACTGGTGGAAGATACCTACCAGCCATTGGATTGCAGCTATGAAGCTCTTTAAAGTGATATGGTAGTGCTAAGGATGGAGATTGAGAGCATTAGAACCATGCTTGAGAAGGAAGCTACGCCACCAGTATCGATCGACACCGAACCAACCCCATCGATCGATATCGGCCAGACTACATCCAACAACCAACCAGAATGTTCACCACCTAAACGAGATGAATGGGAGATTGCTTACATTAATACACGGATTGGAGACGTCTACAGCCCTCTCAACAACAATGCCTAATGGTTAAACAAAAGGATTGATCTTCTACAGTAAGATTTGGAAACAATTCGCGAGAAGGATCAACCTCAGAGTCATAACGTGACATCGATCGACAGGACAAGACCCAGATCAATCGACATCCAGCAACCACAAGCGCATACAACTTTACAATGCCGCAGAAGTTGATCAGATCAAACATGAGCTATACGAAGCTATGGATGCTATGGAGGAGAGGCTCAACAAGAGATGCGATGACATTGACGATCCTCTCAACGAAAGAGTGACCAACCTGTGCAGAGCCACTGGTCTACTGAAGAATGAGGTACTCGCTATTCAGAGACTCTTGAATACTGAGGTCAGCTTTCAGAATCGATCGACACAGTTACCACTGGATCAACCGACATAACTCACAACGTAACGACCGACGCACACGTTGTAGCATCGATCGACACCGAGTCTTTGACAGACCGAGATCAGTTGATTCATGACAAGATCGACGCTATGCAGAAGGAACTGAAAGAGCTGTCAGAATACGCCTACAACACCATCTATATGAATGTAGGCAGCATTGACTAATTGAAAGAAGTCTGAGGAACCTCACAGATGCTACCCTCAAGTTGGATGAGAAACAGCGTAGAAGTGATGATGCCACAAGAAGCTTCATTGCTACATTGTTTGATAGGAGGAGACACGAAATTGATGCTTGTTGTCCAACAAGTACCAGTTTCTGCACCAACTGAGTCACACACCACCAAAGTCAAGCTAAATGACTATAACAAAGCGCTGAGTGGAAGGCAACCCACTATTAGGTTTAAATTTTTTTAAAAGTTTTTATTACTTTTTTACTTTTATTTTTCGCATTGGTTTTTGCAGATTTTAAGATCCAAGTAGAATGATGATTCCGTCGACCGACACAATCAAGTCGCATCGCTCGACACCACACGACCATCACTAACGATCGACGTATCTCTATACATATCGATCGACGCCATCGCGGTCAGGTTTAGTCGTTCTATCTTGTTACAATAAGTACTTATGATTTATTTCTTTATTTCACTCCGGCTGTGTTACACTGGGACAATGTAATTTAAGTCTGGGGGGAGGTCTACTGATATGTGTTTTTATTTTGGTTTTTATTTAAAAGTATTTTCAAATTATTTTTAGCATAAGTACTAAAATGGGGACATTGATATTGATTTATACTTGATTATCTAACCAATCTTTAGCACCATTCTAGATTTACTGATTGCAGATAGTACTAAAGATGCTAAAGTGGATCAACATGTCACCTATACACACTTGCTAAGATTGTTTGAAGGAACCAAAGCTGACCTCCAACACTAATACTGACTTTATTTCCTAGTCTTGGGGCTTGGTAATCACTGGATCAAAATCCTCCTACAAGTCTGGAAGGTAAAAAGTCTGTGTTTCTGGTTCCCTTCCTTCTCTCTCTTCGGCATCTCAAAGATCTAAGTTTATGTTATAAAAGATTGAAATGATTTCTTGAGAGGCAGAGGGATAGGTAAATTACCTACGACCCCATTATTCGAAATCTCAGGGATGATCACACATTGTGGAAACGAGGGATAGGTAAATTACCGGCGATCCCATTATTCGCTACACTTTGTCAAAATGTATGAGTTACAATTGCAATGTCAATGAAATAGACTAGATGACCTGTGTTGGCATCAAAACCTATTGAAATTGAAACTAATAAGATATCCAGAGAAGAGAGATGAGGGGAGAAAGAGATCAGAGAAGACTACCTGTGTGTTCAGATACTTGTTTGAGTTGAATCCATGTGTCATTTGATCGATACTCCCAAGGTAAAGCTTGCACTTTTATTTTATGTTAAGAAATGAGGTTAGTAGAGGGGAATGTTAGATAAGATTTGCTAAGTTGTGGACTATATGAATCTGGTCTAAGCTAGGATAATGCATAATGAACTTCTGTGATTAGGATGTTTAGATATGAACTGCGAGCCCATAGAGTGATGACTTCAATGTTTTGAATCTTTGAGTCCCTACTATTTTCAAACATTTTCCAAAGACTACTGAGTTTTTGCTTGAGGACAAGCAAATGAGTAAGTCTGGGGGAGTTGATATACCATGGATTTCACCCATTTTCTATCATGGTATAATGGTATTTTATTATGTAACTAATGTGTTTTCTAGCCTGTTAGGTATGTTTTCAGGTTCAGGAGTGTTTCGTGATAAAGTGATGCTTTTGGAGCATTTTGGAGCATTTTGGAGCACAAGAGATAATACACCCGAGTTGACAATTTAAGACCAAGTCGGAAGTCAACATTCAGAGAAGAATCGATCGATACTCATCCAGAGTTGTCGATCGATGTAGCTGTGAAGATCCTCGTACTTGAAGATTATAATCGATCGATACACATTAAGTGTTGTCGATCGATAGGGAGGACGAAATTGTTTAACCGACTATTTCACCAAGACTTTACCAAATTACGAGATTACCCCTGACGAGTTTTTAACCTAATGGAAATGCCTAAATACCCTGCCTAAGTGTTTTTGACGGCAAGCAGAAAGCAAGCAAGCGAAAGCAAGCAAGCAGAGAGTGTGAGAGAAAGCTAGAGTTTTATTTGTTTTGAGAGATTGGAGAGATATCATTGAGAGATTTGTGATTGAACTCCATTTGTTTTCTATTCTCTATCTAATGCAATTTCTTTACCTATCTTGTGTTATGAATTGCTTAGTTATGTCTGAGTAGTCTACTTGTTAGATCTAGGGTTTAAATAGGTTTGTGGGATTAGCCCCAAACTATACTTGCTAAGTTGTGATATTCATCAAATAGATTGCACCCTATGCTTGCTTTAGATTAGCTAGAGCATAGATCACTAGAATCCTTATATCTTGAATTATCTGTTTGAACTAGTTTGTCTCCTGTTGAGAAGAGCGAGAGCCCTCCTTGAGACCTAGTGTTCATTATCGGCTCGCGCCTAGGCATTTCTAGAAGCCGTCGATCGATATCCCAACTGGACAAGCGATCGGCGCTGAAAGGTGTATCGCTCGATATCTCTAAAGGACATCGATCGACTTTTTTTCTGGTCAACAGACGACAGTTGAGATCAGAGATCTAGTTATTTAACCAGTGAGACATCATTATAAGCGGCTGAGTTCTTTAATATCATGCAAACAACTTATTAGGCATTTATAGATATTATAATCTCCAATACCTGAATAAAAGCCCTATGTCTAGCACTCTTCATTATCTTATCAACAACCATCATTTTAGTTAGAGCAACTACCTTACTCATTTAGGATTGTCATTTTACATTTCCATCATAAAAACCAACTTTACCTAGGATTGATTAATTGATTAGATTTAATTGGTTCCCTAGCTCCTCGTGATTTGATCCCTTAAGTACTACAGCTGAACCTCTTATTTGAGAGAGTAAAGCACTCTATAGGGTAATTTGAGTGGTATCATCGACCACCCGAGGTCAACACGGAGACAGACAAATCGATCGATACACACTCAGTGATATCGATCAATGGGAAAAATGCAGAAGCCCAGTTTGGTTACAGCTGACTTGAAGCCCAAGATTTCATCTATTTACCAAGATACCCCTGAAGAGTTTTAAACTAATTATTTAGTATTTATGTCTTGCCAAAGTGTTTAGAGGCAGACACGGTTTTTCTTAGAGAGAAAGTTTTTACAGTTTTTACATAAGGTTTTTACATCACAGTTTTAGACAGAGAGTTGTTTTGTGAGAGAGAGAGAGTTACTATTGAGAGATTTCTTGAACACATTTATTTCTATCTATTCTATTTATGCAGTTTTATTTAATTGTTATGATGCTTTGCTTGGCTATGTATGATTAAATATCTTAGTTAGATTTAGGATTCAAATAGGTTTTGAGGGATTAGCCCCAAATATGAATATTTGAGCATGTGATATTCATCTTAGAAGATTGTTCTTAATGCTTGTATAGGAGTAGCTAACCTATACATGATGACAGTGGATATTATCCTTGGATCTATCTTCTCTAGCCAGAATTTGCTAGGCGCAAGCGACAACATGGTCTAGGAAATCTTTGGTGAACTGTTATCAACCCGCGCTTAAAGCTTACTAGAGGCGCATCCGTACTTAAGGTAAGGTGACTTTTATTTCCTGATAATTATGAGCGCGGACCTAACTCTTTGCTATACTGATCCCAGGTGGAATCTCTAGAGCTTCAATATCATCAATATATGATGAATATTTTAGGGCCAAACCCCAGAAGAGGCAGCCTCACCAGTCGTCCGTGTTGAGGGCAGGTTCGTTCGTATCTTCGATCGCAACTTCTTCTTCCCCGAGTAACATTAGTGGCAACAGGCTGTCTGATCCCTGGCGACGTGTTCCACCACATGAGGAGATCCTTTTTCTTCGTGGTCAACTTCGGGAGGTGGTATCCGGCCAAGCCTTAACCGTGCAGCGAGCCCGAGAGCTTGCCCATTGGAAACTTATAAAGGAATGGTCTGAGAGAAATACCAACCATTGAGATTTTGTAAGAGAGCACGATCAGCGCCTGTCAGTGGGAGGAGGAGATGGGACTGGAGCTTTTCCTCCGGTGTTGCCTTTGATCGGACCTAGGCCTTGAGACGTTTACTGTGGGAACCGAAATTCGAACAGTCAATATTTCATATATTTTAGAAAAGTAGGAAAACCCTACTTTCCCAGAAGGTCCCGAATTTCTGAGAAACCACACGTCAAGCAATCATAACACGATAACAATGGAACAATAAAATATAAATCGTAAAAAAGAGAGCAAGAAGGATTTTATTCCGAATCTGCGTATGAGCGTTACAACAGCAAGGTAACGTGCTTCGGCTACGAGAGCTGTCGGCGAGATCCTTAGTTCTAATACCCGAAGGTGGCTAAACCTAATTGAGTCACAGCTCGAAAACAAAAACGGAAAGTTGCCTAAATTGCTCTTAGTGCTAAGTTGCTCTGGAAAAGTGATGTCTTTATGCCTCTCGCCTTGAACTCCTTATATACTCCCTCCAAGGTCGGTTTACGCTTCCCCCTTTTGCCCTTAAGCCGTCATAGTCGAAAAAATGGGGATATTCCATTTTTTCCGATCTTCATGATTATCTGCGGAAAGTTTCCATTTTTTCCGCGGAAACTGATGCTTATCCTCCAAGCATAAACCGTCATAAGGTTTATGGGTTTTTAAGAAATCGTAAGTGGGCCTCGAATCAAGTTTAGGATCCCCTTTGGGCCGTATTTTTGATCCGAGACGTTTTTACGATTTTTCCGATAAGGTTAAGTTTCCGCGGTTTTATCGTAAACCAAACGGACGATTCCATTTGATCGAAAGATCAAGAAACGGATAGTCGTGAGTTGCGGAGAACGGCTATACGGATACTCGAGAATGCATAGTTCTACGTAGTATCGTCTTTTCGGAAGAATTCGGACGTTTCGGAGAATGATTGATGTACGAACGTTCGATCGCTATAGCGACCGGACTTTGTCCGCAGCTCGGTCGCTATAGCGACCGAGCTTTGTCCGCAGCTCGTGGCTCGGTCGCTATAGCGACCGAGCTCTTGTTCGTGACCCGATTGCCATCGCGATCGGGTTTATGCCGTGGTTTGAGGTCCGTTATCCAAGTGTTTGAACCTATCGCAAAGCTACGATTCTCTTAGGATGTTTGTTTGCGGAGATTTGGTCCTTTGATAACAAAGTTCCGTTTGATTTTAAGAAATCGTTACTTTCTTAAATCGTTGATTTCTCAAGTCGTTGATTAAGAAATCTTTGATTTCTTAAGTCGTTGATTAAGAAATCGTTGTCTTTTAAAGAAATCGTTGATTTTTCAGATCGTTGATTAGGAAATCGTCGTTTTAAAGAATCGCTGTCTTAAAACAAGATTTTTCCGCAAATTTTTCATATAGGTTTTTCTTTTCCGGAAAACCGTAAAATTGTTCTTAAGTAAATAATTTTTAAACGGAAATTTTGGAAGCCAACTTTGCCTTGTCCGATTTCGACCCTAACAGTTAGCCCCCCAGTGCGGTAGAATCGTGGGTTGACGAGACTCTGTTGTATGGTTTGGCGAGTTTAGGCGAGTTTTTAGGCCAAGTTGGTATCCAAAAGTCCGAACTTGAATAGTAAATCCTGAAGTTTATAAAAGGGGGGTAACTCTTTCATTTTTTACTCACCCATCTTTCATAAGACTTTCTTTGAAGAATCCTCTCAAGAAAAGAAAAATTTAGAAAGAAAATCCTTCACCAAAATGTCAAAGTTGTTTAGAAGCGGAAAGAAGTCTTCTAAGAAGAACACTCCCGTGAATTCTTCTCCTGATTGCAACCAGGATGAAGAACTCCTCGTTCCGAAGGCCGAGTTCAAACTTCCTCCGAATGCGGCTGAACGCGACGCGTATTGGAGAGCAAGCAGTGATCGTATCAAACGTCCCGGAGAGGAAAAGTTTCCGATCTGCCGAGCTCGAAAAACGGGGACCCATCTGCCGAGTAAGACCACTGATCTTTTTCTCAAGACGCTTCGGAAGTTTGCCGGAGTTCCGGACGCGGTTGAGTTCCGGATTCCTAGGGTCAGAGAAAGCACCGACCATCCTCCGGAAGGCTACTTCACGTGTTACGAGGCCTTTTTGTCGCGCTGTCGTATCTGGTTTCCGATTCCTGAGATCATTGTCCGCGTACTGGACCGTTTTCAGGTTTCGTTTAACCAGCTGAGCCCTACGAGTTTCGAGATCCTTATTGGTCTCGTAATTCTGAGTTACGAGCGCGGCTTATCCCTTACCGCCGACCATTTTGAGGCGCTTCTGAGGCTGCAATACAACAAGGAGTCTGCCTCCTGGCGACTGACTCCTCGTCCCATAATGCTGGTAGTAAGGAGAACTGTTTCCAATTTTAACAATTGGAGACAATTCTTCTTTTACGTCCGACTTAACGCTGCGTCTGTCGCGGAGGAGTTTATTCCGATGTTTCGGACGGTTCCAAATCCCCTTCCGTACATCAGCGTGGTCCATCCTTGGCCTAGGGACATTATGGAGGTGAGAGACGCGATAAGGAGCGGTGATCATTGGTGGACCAGTTTTACCCGTCAGAGGGTTCGGAAGGCGATCCGATTGGTTAACTCTGACTTCGAGGCAGAGGGTGAGATTGATTTTGCGCCCGTTGAGCATCTTCCAGAGCGTGTTCCGGTCGAGAGGTCGCCCAAGCTGCCGCGGAGAAATAAAGACATCGAGGTCGAGGATCAAGACTTTCCTGCTGACGATTCTCCACTTCCGGGATGGGATCTGTCTCTAGGCTTTGGCGATGTGAGCGGTTCGAGAGACGCGCAAATTCCCAAATTTGACGACTTCTTTTCCGGTCTTCCTTATCATCCTGTCCCGTTATCCTTTGCGGAGGATACGGAGGAAAGACATGAAGTATTGGCGGAGACTTCTCGCGTGGTGAACGGGGTTAGTTTCTATTTCTTCCTTCATTCTCTTCATTTATCCGAATAAAAATTCTATCTTCGAATTTCGCAGGCGATGAATCATCTCGGCTCAGCGTTGTTGGATAGTCAGAGAGAATCAAGGATCTGGCGTTTCAAAGCGGAGAAGAACGCGAATGACTTGGCCCGACTCCAGGAGGAGACCTTAGAGCGGGATTTAAGGGATGCCGCCGATCATGCTAGAGAGATTCGCCGGGCGAGGAGGCAGGCCAAGCGGGAGATTGCCGCCGAGATGCAGAATCGGGCGACACGTTTCCAGGAGGAGTATTACAACCTCTGGGCGGCCGATGCCGCGGTATGCGATTTTCGCGAGTGTCGCAGATCGGTTGGAGCTCTCACGAGGACTCAGCATAGGGATTATGTTTACAAAGAGGAGTTGAGCCTCATGCAGGATGGCATGAAGGACAATGTTCACGCTGAGTTGCTTGTTCCCCCTATCGAGGAAAGGATCTGGGGACTCTGGGAGCCGATCCCAGTTTCTCCTGACACGGTGGAGGTCGCGACCGAAGCGAAGGGAGGTGATGATGAGGTAACTTATCCGACGGAGTTTGGAACTTCGTCGTCGGATGACTTTATCCTCTACTGAATTTATCGGGAAAATGTTTTTCCCTTATTTTTGTATTTCCGTGGCCGAGTGTGGCCGTTTTATCTGTTGATGCCGCGACCGTAGTAGGTCGCATAATTTTATGTATTTCGGGACTGGCCTTTTAAGGCTTCGAATCCCCGCCGCCTTTGTGCGGCTTTTATATAAATATGAAGTAAGTTTTCGGTGATTTTCTTTTTATGATCTGATTTAAACTTTCGCCAAGTGTAGAGGGCAGAATGCGAGTAGTCACTTCGTATTCTAACTCTTAATTTGCCGCTTGGTCCGTATGCTACTTTTTAGCGAGTGTTTTTAGGTGTAAGCGGTAAGAGACATATTTTGGGATCTCGTATTTGATACTATGTCCGTGAGATGTTAAGTGCCAGCAAGACTGGGCTTAGGGCAAGACCTAGGTCTACTCTCAGCTTCAAGGTTATGCGGTGACTGATCGGCTTCCGTTTTGCCTGTTTGTGATTTTGACCTGATTCGTACCGTATTAAAATCCGCGAAGTGTTATCGGCTTATATGATTTGTCTAGGTACGAATCGAGCTACTTCCTTTGCGAAGTGCTGGACGAAATTTCGATTTTTTTTTTGTATAGCGCGCTATGGTATCCTGGTCGGATGTAAGAGGAACTTGTAAAAAGATCTGACTACGAATTTGTTTAAGTGAAACGTTTCTGTATTTGCCCATCGGGGCCAATCAACGGGTTTGTTTTTGTTTTTAAAGTCGCGGACGGACTATTTTGACGGATGATACGAACTAAATATCTTCAGTAAAAATTGCGATGTCTCGCGTTTTCTTGAGGATATATTTTTTCGTTTTCCGAAGTGTTTATGTGTTAAGAATCGACAGATTGAGAAAGTAATTTTTATTAAAATAGGTTCAAAAATTTCGAATACAAATGCGTTTTTTTTTTTTTTTTTTAATTTTTTTTGTGGGAGTATATGAGTATACGCACCTACTCCCCCCCCCCCTTTTTGGCGAGGGGGATAGCTGAACTCGCCGGGTTTCGACGGGCTGCCTACGTACCTCTTTCAAGGATCAAGCCATCTCGTAGTTTTGTTTATGCCGCGAGTGTGTTTACTCGTCGGTTGGTTTTCCGTCGACCGCTTTAGTTGTGGGGTAGACGTTCACCTTGGGATTTTCCTCTTCCCGCTGAGTTGTGACGTTGTCTTCGGAGTTGGGGATGGTTCCGATCTCCGTATCTGCTTCCGCGGGAGATGTCTCTTTGTCTTCGGCGGAAGGCTGAGTTCGCTTGCGTTTAACCGTAGAGGTCGTCGTGATCTGTCTTAACTTATGCTCCGCTAGGAAACAAAGTCGCGACTATTTTTGACAACCCCAGATTGCGGCAATTCCAGTCCTGGTTGGGAATTTGACGCCCAAGTGATAAGTCGAGGGAACGGCCTTCATGGCGTTTAGCCATGGAGTTCCCATGATTGCGTTGTAAATAGCCGGGCTATCTACCACCGCGAAGTCAACTATCCTGGTAACGTTTTTTGCTATGACGGGTAGCTGAATCGATCCCAGGGTCATGGACGTTTGTCCGGAGAAACCCGTGAGCGGTTTCGGTACCGGGGTAACTTCTCCGAGCTCGATGCCCATCCTTCTTAGGGTATCGCGGAAGATTAGGTTTACCGTGCTTCCGGTGTCGATATGTATTCTTGCGACTTCGAGATCTCTTATTACGAGATCAATGACCAAGGGGTCGCAGTGAGGTTGGTCGATTCCGCAAGCCTCTTCTTCAGTGAACGTTATCGAGGTGTTCCGTCCGTCTTGAGGAGGCGACCGTGGAGGATACTTCGCAGTCGACTCGGCTTTCTGTTGGTAGGCCTTGATGGCCGAGACCGAGTCCCTGCAGTACTGGGATCCTCCCATGATCATGTTGACCCTCCTTCGGGAATTATCGTTTCCCTTATAGTCCGGTCTTCCCTCGCGCTTATCCCCCGCCTGATTTTTCGGTGACGAGTTCTCCGCGGGAGGATTCTTGTTGGTTTTTGGCGGACAGTCGCAGTCGAGGATTAGATCCTTGACGCTGGTTACTCCAGAGAGTTCTCCAGCGAGCAGCTTCGCGGCCAGCCTCCCCCCTACGACTTTGCAGTTAGCCATGGAGTGACCTTCGGTCTGATGGAACTTGCAGTATACGTTTTTGTCGTAACTCTGGTTACGGTTCCACGTATTTCCCGAAGTCCTGCTCTGCTCCGGAGTGATCGCGTAATTGTGCGCGCCCTGGAGTTCTTCCCCCTCGTGATGGTCGTACTTGTTGTTACGAGAAGTTTTCTTCTTTGATTTCGGATCCACGTCTTTCGAAGAGTTCCTTTTCGGCTTATGTTTTTGCGACAATTTCTGGAGCAGCACTCGTGGCATGGTAGATATGTGATTTCACGGCCCTTACTTCTGCGGCGGTCTTGGTGATGTAATCGCGGAGATCGCGTATCTCGGGATCCTCTCCAGCGGTTTTCCGAGCTTGTCGGCGTTCGTGGCGAGTAATCTCGGTTTGCCTTTCGGCCAGTTCCTCCTGTTCGATCCAGTAGAGGTTTTCTTCTTCTTCCGTCATGGGTTTGTCGAACGGAGAACTTTCCCAAGCTGAACGGCTGCGGGTTCTTCTCGGAAGGACGTCGGCGTCTTCCTCGGAGTCATCGCTGGGCTCCAAGTCGATACGCTCGATTTCATCCTCCTGTGTGTCGTTTTCGGATGTCGGAGGTTTTTTCGAGTTGCCCTTGGTGACAGGGGATGTTTCGCTAGGGTTTTGTCCAGAAGGACGTTCCTGCGAAGTTTCAGGCCTATCGTGTGGGGTTGCGAATTCGAGCCTCCTTCCGCGGAGTTTGGTGGCTCCGCGAGGGAGAACCGCGCGGGACCTTGCCGTTAAGGTTTGAACCTGTTTGGTCAGGGTTCCCACGAGTTTATCCTGCTCTTCCGACCTCTTTTCGTAGCCGGAAAGCAGCTTTTTGAACTCGTCGAGTGACGCGGCGTTAGCAGGTGCGTCAGCCGCGGAAACATCCGCTGCAGGAGTGTTCAAGGCGTCCTTGGGTGCTCCGTTTAGAGGAGTTTGCAATTTCGCTGTATCGTCGTTAGTCATGTCTGGTTGAGCGTGAGCTGGTCGTGAGTAAGATTGATCCGTACCCCCCTCCTTCTAGCGCAAAACTGTGGGAACCGAAATTCGCACCGTCAACATTTCGTATATTTTAGGAAAGTAGGAAAACCCTAATTTCCCAGAAGGTCCCGGATTTCTGAGAAACCACACGTCAAGCAATCAGAACACGATAACAACGGAAAAATAAAATATAAATCGTAAAAAAGAGAGCAAGAAGGATTTTATTCTGAATCTGCGTATGAGCGTTACAACAGCAAGGTAACGTGCTTCGGCTATGAGAGCTGTCGGCGAGATCCCTAGTTCTAATACCCGAAGGTGGCTAAACCTAATTGAGTCGGAGCTCGAAAACAAAAACGGAAAGTTACCTAAATTGCTCTTAGTGCTAAATTGCTCTGGAAAAGTGATGCCTCTATGCCTCTCGCCTTGAAATCCTTATATACTCCCTCCAAGGTCGGTTTACGCTTCCCCCTTTTGCCCTTAAGCCGTCATAGTCGAAAAAATGGGGATATTCCATTTTTCCGATCTTCATGATTATCTGCGGAAAGTTTCCATTTTTTCCGCGGAAACTGATGCTTATCCTCCAAGCATAAACCGTCATAAGGTTTATCGGTTTTTAAGAAATCGTAAGTGGGCCTCGAATCAAGTTTAGGATCCCCTTTGGGCCGTATTTTTGATCCGAGACGTTTTTACGATTTTTCCGATAAGGTTAAGTTTCCGCGGTTTTATCGTAAACCAAACGGACGATTCCATTTGATCGAAAGATCAAGAAATGGATAGTCGTGAGTTGCGGAGAATGGCTATACGGATAGTCGAGAATGCATAGTTCTACGTCGTATCGTCGTTTCAGAAGACTTCGGACGTTTCGGAGAATGATTGATGTACGAACGTTCGATCGCTATAGCGACCGGACTTTGTCCGCAGCTCGGTCGCTATAGCGACCGAGCTTTGTCCGCAGCTCGTGGCTCGGTCGCTATAGCGACCGAGCTCTTGTTCGTGACCCGATAGCCATCGCGATCGGGTTTATGCCGTGGTTTGAGGTCCGTTATCCAAGTGTTTGAACCTATCGCAAAGCTACGATTCTCTTAGGATGTTTGTTTGCGGAGGTTTGGTCCTTTGATAACAAAGTTCCGTTTGATTTTAAGAAATCGTTACTTTCTTAAATCGTTGATTTCTCAAGTCGTTGATTAAGAAATCGTTGATTTCTTAAGTCGTTGATTAAGAAGTCATTGTCTTTTAAAGAAATCATTGATTTTTCAGATCGTTGATTAGGAAATCGTCGTTTTAAAGAATCGCTGTCTTAAAACAAGATTTTTCCGCAAATTTTTCATATAGGTTTTTCTTTTCCGAAAAACCGTAAAATTGTTCTTAAGTAAATAATTTTTAAACGGAAATTTTGGAAGCCAACTTTGCCTTGTCCGATTTCGACCCTAACAGTTAGCCCCCCAGTGCGGTAGAATCGTGGGTTGACGAGATTCTGTTGTATGGTTTGGCGAGTTTAGGCGAGTTTTTAGGCCAAGTTGGTATCCAAAAGTCCGAACTTGAATAGTAAATCCTGAAGTTTATAAAAGGGGGGTAACTCTTTCATTTTTACTCACCCATCTTTCATAAGACTTTCTTTGAAGAATCCTCTCAAGAAAAGAAAAAATTTAGAAAGAAAATCCTTCACCAAAATGTCAAAGTTGTTTAGAAGCGGAAAGAAGTCTTCTAAGAAGAACACTCCCGTGACTTCTTCTCCTGATTGCAACCAGGATGAAGAACTCCTCGTTCTGAAGGCCGAGTTCAAACTTCCTCCGAATGCGGCTGAACGCGACGCGTATTGGAGAGCAAGCAGTGATCGTATCAAACGTCCCGGAGAGGAAAATTTTCCGATCTGCCGAGCTCGGAAAACGGGGACCCATCTGCCGAGTAAGACCACTGATCTTTTTCTCGAGACGCTTCGGAAGTTTGCCGGAGTTCCGGACGCGGTTGAGTTCCGGATTCCTAGGGTCAGAGAAAGCACCGACCATCCTCCGGAAGGCTACTTCACGTGTTACGAGGCCTTTTTGTCGCGCTGTCGTATCTGGTTTCCGATTCCTGAGATCATTGTCCGCGTACTGGACCGTTTTCAGGTTTCGTTTAACCAGCTGAGCCCTACGAGTTTCGAGATCCTTATTGGTCTCGTAATTCTGAGTTACGAGCGCGGCTTATCCCTTACCGCCGACCATTTTGAGGCGCTTCTGAGGCTGCAATACAACAAGGAGTCTGCCTCCTGGCGACTGACTCCTCGTCCCATAATGCTGGTAGTAAGGAGAACTGTTTCCAATTTTAACAATTAGAGACAATTCTTCTTTTACGTCCGACTTAACGCTGCGTCTGTCGCGGAGGAGTTTATTCCGATGTTATGATGCTTTGCCTTGGCTATGTCTGAGTAAAAATCTTTGTTAGATTTAGGATTCAAATAGGTTTTGAGAGATTAGCCCCAAATATGAATATTTGAGCATGTAATATTTATCTTAGAAGATTGTTCTTAATGCTTGTATAGGAGTTGCTAACCTATACATGATGACAGTGGATATTATCCTTGGATTTATCTTCTTTGAACAAGAATTTGCTAAGTGCAAGCGACAACATGGTCTAGGAAATCTCTGGTGAACTGTTATCAACCCGCGCTTAAAGCTTACTAGAGGCGCATCGATCAATTCTCCTATAGAGATATCGATTAATTGACGCAAGGCTATGTCGATCGATACGTTCGACAGAACATCGATGGATGGCTTCCTGATTATGACATGCGCTAAGTAGTGAATCATTGGAACTAGTAATAGATAACCCAGAAAACGACAGTGGTACGGTTATTGTTACCGTTGGGTTCTTTAATATCATGCAAGCATCTCACATATGCATTCATACTATTATAATCCTGATAACCTTAGTAGGAATTCTAAGTTTAGCGCCTTCATCATATCTGTTAAACCCCCAATCAATCAATTGAGTAATTGTCTTACTCGCCAGTTTTAAGTTACTTGCAATTTACTGCTTTGAATTCTTCAACCTAGCTTAGTTATAATAAGATCTAGTGAGTTCCCTAACTCCATGTGGATTCGATCCCTAAGTACTACAACTTGACCTCTTTTGATGAGAGTAAAGTTGCTTTAGGGTAATTTGAGCACGTATCATTTACAACGAAATATATTACGACTAAGTTACGACGAAATTAAATAGTCATAATATAACGACCACTTTACGACGAACTGTGCATTACGACGGGCAATTAACAACGAAATGCGTTTCGTCGTAATGTGACCATTATGACCACATAACGACTAAAAATTTTTGTCGTTATGCATATGTTCTCTTGTAGTGAAGCCACATGTCCTATTATCAACTGCCATATAAGATAACATATATTCTCGGGAGCTTTAATCTTCCAAGCAAAGGCTTGGAGCTTAGTTATGCTGGGTTTTAGGACCTCTGTTTCCAACAAGTTCCGTGCTACTCAGTATCCATATTTAATTGTGTATTGTCCATTTTTGTGTAATTCCAGCAGAATGTATCACAGCGATGAGTTGAGCTTATAGTATATCACAATTCGGTAGCAGTACAAAAAACCGCTATCTAATGTGCATGACCTGTTATGACGGTGGTGATACATCACCTGTTAAAACACTATTGTACAAAAAACCGCTATCTAATGTGCATGACCTGTTTCTTCTAATGCACCTTTTCTCTTGTAGTCACTTTCGTCTTTACCATGAAATCATACATCTGTGTTATCTAGAGTCGTGTGTCATTGACTAATCCATTGGAGGAGGAGGCATGGATTCACGAGTCTGCTTTATTTCATCAACCGGAACCAGTGTCGTAGACGAGCCGGACGGTTGGGCTGAAGCCTCCGGCACAAGCACGAGTATGGCGGACGCCCCTCCATGAGGAACGACATCGTGCGAAGGCTGCATCTTGACTTCAGGGATTGAATCACCGGTCGGAGCAGGAAACCTTGATGGCTCAGTACAAGTTGGGCCAAGCTCCTTCTCAGCTTCACGGCGAGCCAACTTATCCTGACAATAGAAAAACCCTGCCACATAGGCCAGCATAGCTCCGGGAAGGGTCAAGTTCGACGAGCTCGCACGAAGGGAAGCATCACCCATCTCAACGTCACAGCTCTTCTTGTCACCTTGGGAAGAAGTCATTTTAGCGTAAAGCTTTAAGAGAGAAGGCATAGAGAATTTGGAAGGATGGGAACGTGTGGAGAGAATGGCGAATGAGAGTCCACTACTTCTAGAAATATAAGGATGAGCTGACTCTCCGTAATAAAATAATCTCGAAAAAAAGTTTTGAGAGAAAAAAAAATGCATTCCTAGCCGAAATTTGTAGATTTTGATTAAAAACATCACTCACCCGCAAGAATCGCCTTCGAAACTTGCAGGCTGGGGCTAACTGTTTGGCTCAAAAACAGTAATCTAGAAATCAATGTCTAAAATTGCTATTCTTGAGAAACTTCCCTGAAATAATTTCAGAAATGACCGAAGTAGAAATCTTCGAGGTATCGAAAGGGCTTTGCCCTCGTCCAACTCGCCAACTCGCAATACAGCAAGTGGGACAAACCAAGCCCCGCTCGCCATATGGCAAGCAGGACAATCCAAGCCCATCTCGCCATATGCGAGCGGGACGATCCAACCCAGCTCGCCATATGCGAACGGCGCGAACCACGCCCAGCTCGCCGTATGGTGAGCGGGACGATCCGAGCCCAGCTTGCCATATTGCTAGAGGGACGATCCAAGCCCGACTCGCCATATGACGAGCTGGACGATCCCTCTCCATATGGCGAGCGGGACGATCCCTCACCATATGGCGATTCAGACGATCCAAGCTCAGTTCGCCATATGGCGAGCGGGACGAATTGAGCCCGGCTTATGGCGAGTCGGATGATCCAAGTGATAGAACCAAAATAAGGATCACTCTTTCGGTATGGATGATATGGACTCAGATCCGGGAGGATTGAGAACTGATGGGATGAATGGTGACACAAAGGGTTGCGGAAGGCCCAATGATACTACCAGACTTCGATCGTTGCCGGATATGATGCACGGTCCAACAAAAGAATGATCGAAACTTGGAGAACAATCTGATTTTTATTTCTTTGCAGAGATTACATATTTATAAGGTTTGTAGTCAAAGAGAAATAAAAGAAAATGCAGAAAACAATGCATAGAAAAATACAACATTTGACTAGATAATTATTATTGAGTCAAAGTTGCGGAAAATGATGTATTCCTGGTCAAGGCTGCGGAAACTGATGAAGACCAGTCAAAGTGATCCTTGCTACTGTCCAGGTTCATTCAGGTCGTGCACTCCATGCTGGGAAGAATAAGGAAACACGCGGGACGGTCCACACATATCTGAATTCGCGAGAACTGAACATCACCTGATTTGTACATGGCATAACTCCCTCATCTGAACTCCATTTGATCTCGTTCTTCTTCGAGGAGTTCCATAATTGAGTTGAGCACATTATCTAAGTAGTTTCACGCGAAGAAACATCATGGTTTAGAAGATATGCTTCGAACAATGAACATATGTCTGTGTTGCTTCTCGGGTGGTTTGATGGTCGAACCAGCTTGGAAGATCGAACAACCTTGCTCAGGTCGTCCGGGTGAGTGTTAGTCCAGCCAAGCTATTCCATGATAGTGTCATTCCAGCTCAATTGAGTATTCAGCTCATCCAAGATTGCATAGATGATAAGGGAACTGGCATAATCTGATGAGAAAACCTCGGCTAGGTCTAGCTGGTCGACAAGGTCGCCACCTTGGACCGTGTCCATGAACCAAAAAGGACGGTGTTCGATTTTGGTTCTATCATACTCTCCCTCTTCAAAAGGATTTGTCCTCAAATCCATTTTACATGTATCAAAAGGAAATGAATCAGACACAAAGGATTTAAAATTCATGGAAAATTCTGTGAAGGAAAAGTATGGACAGAAACTTCCTTGGAGGTTTGAGCTCATTTTTATCAAGTAGTTCCAGTCCCATATTCCAAGAACACAAGTTTTGTGTTGTCCTCCTCTGCTTGCTTCCATCTGAATTTGATCCTTTATATCCTGCACTTTCAAAACAACTTGAGAAACCACATCAAATCTGCGAAAGAAATAATCAAAGGGTTTCTCTATCCTTACGACATCAAAAACAGGATCCAAGCTCTTAGAATAATCATCAAGCACGTGGAAAAGCATCAAACAATCAAACTGATCGCCAAAAATTGGTTTATCAATCTCAAAATCAGGCCAAGGTGTGAAACTGTTAGGAAAAGAATGAGACAGTGCCAAATCTGAAAGCTTTTTATCATGAACAAAATCAAATTGATTCTTTGGCCTAAGCAATTTCGGTTCATTGATAGTGCTCAAATTACCTAGTAGAGCTTACTCTCTCAAATAAGAGGTACAGTTGTAGTACTTAGGGATCGAATCACGAGGAGCTAGGGAACCAATTAAATAAAACCTACTAATCAATCCTAGGCAAGGTTGGTTTATATGATAGAAATGAAAATAACAATTCCTAAATGAGCAAGGCAGTTGCTCTAACTAACAATATGAAGGGTTGTTTAAATGGGATAAAGAGTGCTAGATATAGGGTTTCTATTCGGGAATGGAGATTATAATCTCTATAAATGCCTTAATAAGTTGCTTGCATGATACTATAGATCTCAGCCGCTTAACATATGTGAATGAATCACTGGTTAAAATATCTAGATCTCTGGCCACACCTTTCGCATGATGACACAGAAAAAAAGTCGGTCGATATCCTTTTGAGATATCGAGCGATACACCTTTCGCGGCGCCGATCGATTTACCAGTAGGGTATCGATCGATGGCTTCTAGATCTGCCTAGGCGCGAACCGAATATGACCGTGAGGTCTCAAGGAGGAACTGTCGTTCTTCTCAACGGGAAACAGGCATCGCTCAAATGGATAATTCAAGATAATCTAAGATCCTAGTGATCTATTTTCTAGTTAGCTACTCTAAAACAAGCATAGGGTACAATCCATTTGATGAGTATCACAACTTAGCAATTATAGCTTGGGGCTAATCCCACAAACCTATTTAAACCCTAGATCTAACAAGTAGACTACTCAGACATAGCTAAACAATTCATAACAATAGATAGATGAAAGAATTGCATAGATAGAATAAAGTAGAAATACAAAAGGAGATGAGAAATCTCTCCAATCTCTCTCAAACAAATAAAACTCTAGTCTCTCTCTCACACTCTCTGCTTTGGTTGTGAAAAGCTTCAAGCTTCAAAGGGTTTCCAAACTTGCCGTCAAAAGTACTTAGCAGGAGTATTTAAGCATTTCCATTAGGTTAAAAACTCGTCAGGGGCAATCTCGTAATTTGGTGAAGTCTTGGTGAAGTAGTCGGCTAAACCATTTCGTCCTCGATATCGATCGATAACACTAAATGTGTATCGATCGATTATAATCTTCTAGTACGCGGATCTTTTCAGCTACATCGATCGACAACTCATGGTGAGTATCGATCGATTGTAATCGCAATGTTGACTTCCGACTTAGTCTTGAATGGTCAACTCGGGTGTATCATCTCTTGTACTCCAAAATGCTGCAAAAACATCACTTTCTCACAAAATGCTCCTGAACCTGAAATTAAATAGTCATAATATAACGACCACTTTACGACGAAATTAAATAGTCATAATATAACTAAGTTACGACGAAATTAAATAGTCATAATATAACGACCACTTTACGACGAACTGTGCATTACGACGGGCAATTAACAACGAAATGCGTTTCGTCGTAATGTGACCATTATGACCACATAACGACTAAATTTTTTTGTCGTTATGCATATGTTCTCTTGTAGTGAAGCCACATGTCCTATTATCAACTGCCATATAAGATAACATATATTCTCGGGAGCTTTAATCTTCCAAGCAAAGGCTTGGAGCTTAGTTATGCTGGGTTTTAGGACCTCTGTTTCCAACAAGTTCCGTGCTACTCAGTATCCATATTTAATTGTGTATTGTCCATTTTTGTGTAATTCCAGCAGAATGTATCACAGCGATGAGTTGAGCTTATAGTATATCACAATTCGGTAGCAGTACAAAAAACCGCTATCTAATGTGCATGACCTGTTATGACGGTGGTGATACATCACCTGTTAAAACACTATTGTACAAAAAACCGCTATCTAATGTGCATGACCTGTTTCTTCTAATGCACCTTTTCTCTTGTAGTCACTTTCGTCTTTACCATGAAATCATACATCTGTGTTATCTAGAGTCGTGTGTCATTGACTAATCCATTGGAGGAGGAGGCATGGATTCACGAGTCTGCTTTATTTCATCAACCGGAACCAGTGTCGTAGACGAGCCGGACGGTTGGGCTGAAGCCTCCGGCACAAGCACGAGTATGGCGGACGCCCCTCCATGAGGAACGACATCGTGCGAAGGCTGCATCTTGACTTCAGGGATTGAATCACCGGTCGGAGCAGGAAACCTTGATGGCTCAGTACAAGTTGGGCCAAGCTCCTTCTCAGCTTCACGGCGAGCCAACTTATCCTGACAATAGAAAAACCCTGCCACATAGGCCAGCATAGCTCCGGGAAGGGTCAAGTTCGACGAGCTCGCACGAAGGGAAGCATCACCCATCTCAACGTCACAGCTCTTCTTGTCACCTTGGGAAGAAGTCATTTTAGCGTAAAGCTTTAAGAGAGAAGGCATAGAGAATTTGGAAGGATGGGAACGTGTGGAGAGAATGGCGAATGAGAGTCCACTACTTCTAGAAATATAAGGATGAGCTGACTCTCCGTAATAAAATAATCTCGAAAAAAAGTTTTGAGAGAAAAAAAAAATGCATTCCTAGCCGAAATTTGTAGATTTTGATTAAAAACATCACTCACCCGCAAGAATCGCCTTCGAAACTTGCAGGCTGGGGGCTAACTGTTTGGCTCAAAAACAGTAATCTAGAAATCAATGTCTAAAATTGCTATTCTTGAGAAACTTCCCTGAAATAATTTCAGAAATGACCGAAGTAGAAATCTTCGAGGTATCGAAAGGGCTTTGCCCTCGTCCAACTCGCCAACTCGCAATACAGCAAGTGGGACAAACCAAGCCCCGCTCGCCATATGGCAAGCAGGACAATCCAAGCCCATCTCGCCATATGCGAGCGGGACGATCCAACCCAGCTCGCCATATGCGAACGGCGCGAACCACGCCCAGCTCGCCGTATGGTGAGCGGGACGATCCGAGCCCAGCTTGCCATATTGCTAGAGGGACGATCCAAGCCCGACTCGCCATATGACGAGCTGGACGATCCCTCTCCATATGGCGAGCGGGACGATCCCTCACCATATGGCGATTCAGACGATCCAAGCTCAGTTCGCCATATGGCGAGCGGGACGAATTGAGCCCGGCTTATGGCGAGTCGGATGATCCAAGTGATAGAACCAAAATAAGGATCACTCTTTCGGTATGGATGATATGGACTCAGATCCGGGAGGATTGAGAACTGATGGGATGAATGGTGACACAAAGGGTTGCGGAAGGCCCAATGATACTACCAGACTTCGATCGTTGCCGGATATGATGCACGGTCCAACAAAAGAATGATCGAAACTTGGAGAACAATCTGATTTTTATTTCTTTGCAGAGATTACATATTTATAAGGTTTGTAGTCAAAGAGAAATAAAAGAAAATGCAGAAAACAATGCATAGAAAAATACAACATTTGACTAGATAATTATTATTGAGTCAAAGTTGCGGAAAATGATGTATTCCTGGTCAAGGCTGCGGAAACTGATGAAGACCAGTCAAAGTGATCCTTGCTACTGTCCAGGTTCATTCAGGTCGTGCACTCCATGCTGGGAAGAATAAGGAAACACGCGGGACGGTCCACACATATCTGAATTCGCGAGAACTGAACATCACCTGATTTGTACATGGCATAACTCCCTCATCTGAACTCCATTTGATCTCGTTCTTCTTCGAGGAGTTCCATAATTGAGTTGAGCACATTATCTAAGTAGTTTCACGCGAAGAAACATCATGGTTTAGAAGATATGCTTCGAACAATGAACATATGTCTGTGTTGCTTCTCGGGTGGTTTGATGGTCGAACCAGCTTGGAAGATCGAACAACCTTGCTCAGGTCGTCCGGGTGAGTGTTAGTCCAGCCAAGCTATTCCATGATAGTGTCATTCCAGCTCAATTGAGTATTCAGCTCATCCAAGATTGCATAGATGATAAGGGAACTGGCATAATCTGATGAGAAAACCTCGGCTAGGTCTAGCTGGTCGACAAGGTCGCCACCTTGGACCGTGTCCATGAACCAAAAAGGACGGTGTTCGATTTTGGTTCTATCATACTCTCCCTCTTCAAAAGGATTTGTCCTCAAATCCATTTTACCTGTATCAAAAGGAAATGAATCAGACACAAAGGATTTAAAATTCATGGAAAATTCTGTGAAGGAAAAGTATGGACAGAAACTTCCTTGGAGGTTTGAGCTCATTTTTATCAAGTAGTTCCAGTCCCATATTCCAAGAACACAAGTTTTGTGTTGTCCTCCTCTGCTTGCTTCCATCTGAATTTGATCCTTTATATCCTGCACTTTCAAAACAACTTGAGAAACCACATCAAATCTGCGAAAGAAATAATCAAAGGGTTTCTCTATCCTTACGACATCAAAAACAGGATCCAAGCTCTTAGAATAATCATCAAGCACGTGGAAAAGCATCAAACAATCAAACTGATCGCCAAAAATTGGTTTATCAATCTCAAAATCAGGCCAAGGTGTGAAACTGTTAGGAAAAGAATGAGACAGTGCCAAATCTGAAAGCTTTTTATCATGAACAAAATCAAATTGATTCTTTGGCCTAAGCAATTTCGGTTCATTGATAGTGCTCAAATTACCTAGTAGAGCTTACTCTCTCAAATAAGAGGTACAGTTGTAGTACTTAGGGATCGAATCACGAGGAGCTAGGGAACCAATTAAATAAAACCTACTAATCAATCCTAGGCAAGGTTGGTTTATATGATAGAAATGAAAATAACAATTCCTAAATGAGCAAGGCAGTTTCTCTAACTAACAATATGAAGGGTTGTTTAAATGGGATAAAGAGTGCTAGATATAGGGTTTCTATTCGGGAATGGAGATTATAATCTCTATAAATGCCTTAATAAGTTGCTTGCATGATACTATAGATCTCAGCCGCTTAACATATGTGAATGAATCACTGGTTAAAATATCTAGATCTCTGGCCACACCTTTCGCATGATGACACAGAAAAAGAGTCGGTCGATATCCTTTTGAGATATCGAGCGATACACCTTTCGCGGCGCCGATCGATTTACCAGTAGGGTATCGATCGATGGCTTCTAGATCTGCCTAGGCGCGAACCGAATATGACCGCGAGGTCTCAAGGAGGAACTGTCGTTCTTCTCAACGGGAAACAGGCATCGCTCAAATGGATAATTCAAGATAATCTAAGATCCTAGTGATCTATTTTCTAGTTAGCTACTCTAAAACAAGCATAGGGTACAATCCATTTGATGAGTATCACAACTTAGCAATTATAGCTTGGGGCTAATCCCACAAACCTATTTAAACCCTAGATCTAACAAGTAGACTACTCAGACATAGCTAAACAATTCATAACAATAGATAGATGAAAGAATTGCATAGATAGAATAAAGTAGAAATACAAAAGGAGATGAGAAATCTCTCCAATCTCTCTCAAACAAATAAAACTCTAGTCTCTCTCTCACACTCTCTGCTTTGGTTGTGAAAAGCTTCAAGCTTCAAAGGGTTTCCAAACTTGCCGTCAAAAGTACTTAGCAGGAGTATTTAAGCATTTCCATTAGGTTAAAAACTCGTCAGGGGCAATCTCGTAATTTGGTGAAGTCTTGGTGAAGTAGTCGGCTAAACCATTTCGTCCTCGATATCGATCGATAACACTAAATGTGTATCGATCGATTATAATCTTCTAGTACGCGGATCTTTTCAGCTACATCGATCGACAACTCATGGTGAGTATCGATCGATTGTAATCGCAATGTTGACTTCCGACTTAGTCTTGAATGGTCAACTCGGGTGTATCATCTCTTGTACTCCAAAATGCTGCAAAAACATCACTTTCTCACAAACATACCTAACAGGCTAGAAAACAGATTAAATATATAATAAAATACTAGTATACCATGGTTAAAAACGGGTGAAATCCATGGTATATTAACTCCCCCAGACTTACTCCTTTGCTTGTCCTCAAGCAAAAACAGTAGTCTTTGGAAAAGGTTTGGAAATAGCAGGAACTCAAGGATTCAATATATTGAAGTCATCACTCTATGGGTTTGCAATTCATGTCTAAACATCCTAATCACAGAAGTTCATCATGCCTTATCCTAGCTTAGCAACTAAACTCATCTAGTCAACAACATAGCAATTCTCATCTGACATTCCCCTCTACTAACCTCATTTCTTAACATAAAATAAAGTGCATGCTTTACCTTGGGAGTATTGATCAAAGAACACATGGATTCAACTCAAACAAGTATCTGAACACACAGGTAGTATTCTCTGATTCCTTTATCCCCTCTTCTCTCTTCACTGAATCTCTTATTAGTTTCTTCACTGAATCTCTTATTAGTTTCAATTTCAACAGGTTTCGATGCCACATAGGTCATCTAGTCCATCTCATTGAAATTTGCGTTGTAACTCATACATTTTTGACAAAGTGTAGCGAATATTGGGGGTCGCAGGAATCACTCCTACCCCTCGTTTCCACAATGTGTGATCATCCTTGAGATTTAGAATACTGGGGTCGCAGGAGACACTCCTATCCCTCTGCTTCTCAAGAAATCATTTCAATCTTTTATAACATAAACTTAGATCTCGAGATGCCGAAGAGAGCGAAGGAAGGGAACAAGAAACACACAGACTTTTTCACCTTTCAGACTTGTAAGAGGATTCCGATCCAGTGATATCCAAGCCCCAAGACAAGCAAATAAGTCAGTATTAGTGTTGGAGGTCAGCTTTGGTTCCTTCAAACAATCTTAGCTAGTGAATATAGATAGCAAGTTGATCCACTTTAGCATCTTTAGTACTATCTGCAATCAGTAATCTAGAATGGTGCTAAAGAGTGGTCAGGCAATCAAATATAAATCCATATCAATGTTCCTATTTAATACTTATGCGAAAATAATTTTTAAAACCAATTTAAATAAAAAAACAAAATAAAAACACATATTAGTAAACTCCCCCCCCAGACTTAAATTACACTGTCCCAGTGTAACATCCGGTGGTGAGGTAAATAAAATAAAACGTAATAAATATAACAAGTTAGAATGAATAAACCTGATCGACAAGATGTCGATCGATTCGTAGAGGTATACGTCGATCGTTAGTAATGGTCGTGTGGTGTCGAGCGATATGAATGGTGAATGTCGGTCGATGGAATTATCATTCTACTTGGATCTAATAAAACTGCAAAATATAGTCGAAAAAAAAAAAAAAAAGCAAAAATGAAAATAAAAATAAAATAAAATAAAGAAAAAGAAAACCTAATAGTGGGTTGTCTCCCACTCAGCGCTTGGTTATAATCATTTAGCTTGACTGTGGTAGGTGAGTGACTCATGGGGTGCAGTGAGGGTTTTTGTTTGCTGGTGGGCAAACACTTCCCTCATTTTTGGACTCAGCATCAGTGAAGCTTCTTGTGGCATCACCTGATCTTGTCCATCTAGGAGATATCTTTGCTAAATCGGCTTTGATGACTTGCAACCTTCTGACCAAATCTTCTGTGTCTAACTGATGCTGATAGAAGTTAAATCTAGAATGCTCAGGTAGATCTGCATGTTGGTCTTTGGCGTGCTGGTTCTGAATCTGTTGATCTTTATCTGCCAAAGCGGTGGTATCGATCGACGCTACAATAGGTATGTCGGTCGCTTCGCTGGGATCACTGTCGATCGACTCCGTGTCAGATTTGTCGATCGATTCTGAACGTTGGCCTTGGTACTCAAGATTGCTCTGCATAGTGCGTATCTCATTCTTCAAGAGACCAGTAGCTCTGCAAAGGTTGGTCACTCTTTCATTGAGAGTCTCCTCAATGTTATCACTTCTTTTTATGAGTCTCTCCTCCATAGAATTCATGGCTACGTACAGCTTATGTTTGATCTCATCAACTTCTGCTGTGGTGCAAGCTCTCTTCGCTGGTGGTGGTTCAGTGTCGATCGATGTTGGTCGAGGCCTGTCGATCGATGCTTCATCGCTATCACGTAGATCAATATAAGCCTTAATGATGCTCATATCTCTTTCTAGCTTGTCTAGCTGTCGTGAAAGCGTATCCAGGTATCGCATGATAGGTGAACTTAAAAGATCATGCTTCTCTTCGTACGATTTCATCCTATCTTCCAGTTCTGCGAACCTCGTGTCGATCGACGACGAAAGATGTGTGTCGATCGATGGAAAAGTAGCATTCTGAGCTTGGTCATTCTGGCGAATTGTATCCAACTCTTTCTGTAGAAGATCGATCCTCTTGCTTGACCATTCGACATTGTTGTTGAGAGGGCTGTAGACGTCTCCAATCCGTGTATTGATGTAAGCAACCTCCCATTCATCTTTCTTAGGTGATGAACGTTCTGGTCGGTCCATGGATGTAGTCTTGCCGATGTCGATCGATTGTACATGTACTCTGTCGGTCGATACTGGTGGCGTAGCCTCCTTCTCAAGCGTGGTCAATATGTTTCCAAGCTCCACTCTTATCTCAGCCATATCATTCTGGAAGTCTTTGTAGCTGACATCCAAAGGCTGGAAAGTGTCTTCCACCAATGTGCGCATGTTTGCCTCAAGGTGCGCCTAAGCTCTCCATACATCAGTCACCATATCATCCACCTCATCTCTACTGTAGGGCATTGGTGGTGGTGTGTATGCAAGGTAGGGGCGTGTGTGTGTTGGAAGTTGTAAGCAACCTTTGTGAAAAAGGGATGCTCTATCCAAAAGTCTCCTTACTTGCTCCTTGGTAACATGGATGATCTCACCATCAACTCCTCTAGCATAGCCAAACTCGTCTCTATAGACACCATATTCATCCTTAGCTTCCCACTTGAATCTCCTGGATCCATCGATATTGAAGGCTCGTCGTCCAAACTCCAGTCGTCTGTCGGGCGATCGGACTCTTGGTCTGTCGATCATCCTGGATATCCGCCGTCGATCGACGGTGTTGAAACGATGTCGATCGATTGTGAATGTCGAGTTTGACCGAAATGTTGAGGAACTGGATCCTCCCTTGTGTTGGTGTTGTGGTTGTCCTGGACGTGTTGTAGGATGTTTGGATGGCTACGTTGCTGTGTGAACAGGTTTTCTGGTCCATTGGCAACTTGGAGGATGTCTGCTATGTCCTCTCTGGTTATGTGCAGAACTCTTCCTGTAAGACCCAAACCTGGATCCCATGATCCAACCAGTCCGCGGCCTTACCTATTAATTCTAAGTGTAATTCAGCCGGTTTTAAGTTTAATCTTTACTTAGTCATTTTTCAAGCATTTGAGGTTCATGTAATAATAAAACAATGCGGAAGCTTAAGGCAAACAATCAAATTATATATATGTCAAATGTGATCCATACAAAGTATTCAAATCATTCAGTTGCACAATAGGCTATGATAAATCCAAATGTAAACAACAAATACTACATCACACATCCCACACGGCCAAGGTCTTCATGGCTCCTTAGCCTTACCACGGTCCCTGTCAGAACCTGAAATCAAAACCCACAACACATATGCATAAGAATCATGACCGATATCCTAGCAATTACAATCCTAAGCATGGTTCGGACACTTAGCCTATTTCTGGCCGATTTGTGACCCATTCATTTACTCATCCAAAAACTAATTTAACTACATGATAAATCATGATAAATCATGATTAAGAGAATGGTCCAAGCGGATTTCCCAGAACCGGCCTTGATCATGTTGATCTTGGCCATGAACAACCTAACCGGCCTCATGGTACCATCTCGAAATCAATGTTATAAAATTATTCTATCACTTTGATAATTCATTATAAATCCCCACTAAGAGATATCAAACGCCAAATCCCAATAACTCCCACTGGAAGCATGAGATCGGATCATACATGCCCAACCAAGGCCATGGAGAGATTACTCTGATCTAACCAAGCCTTGGTGGCGTGTTCATGAGTTTAGACTCATAGATAACTTCAGAATATGATAGAGAAGGGATATATTGACAGAATAAGAACAATAGATGCAACCATCCACTCATGGATCAAACGGCCAAACCATCCGGATGGATGATTTCAGGCGGCTTGTACTTGGTTTGCATCCAGTACCTTAGGTGTGTGTTCGGAAGCCCCCACACTCTTCTCTGCAGCCTTCTCCTTTCCTCTGGTATCCATTTCCGATCAAGTCTCTCTTGCCCACGGCTTAGAACCCACCGGAATCACCTTGCCTTCACACGGACTGCCTTGCGGTCACACTTCTCTTTTCTCTCTTTGATTCTGTAGAGATTTGGGCAGAGTTTCCCCTTATGTTTCTGATGATTTATGTCGACAGAGGAGGGGTTTATTTATAGGGAAGAGGCTTGCCAACCGTCCGGACGATGTGATTGGCCATTTGGCCAACGGACACCTTTTCGCCCAAAACCGCCCAACCGCTTTGCAAACCGTCCCTTTCTTCCTTTGGGCTGATCAATCTCAAGCCCAAATGCTTGCCCACAAGCTCAGCTCCCTTGCCCAAGCAACCTAGACCCAACGGACACCCATGACCAGCATCCAGTCCATGACCATCACTCATGGTCCGCAATGACCGGTCAAGACTCCATCACTCCGTCCAGCTGAGTTCAGCTGAGTACTAGTTGCCTGAGCTGAATGAGCTACTCCTCCAGCTCCTGTGAGCTGCCCAAGACTATGTGAGCTTCCTACCAGCTCCACCTAGCTGATTGAGCTGCTTCCGGACCATGTCCAGCTTCCGGATCACTCATCCAGCTACCATTTCCTCCTTTTCTTCTTATTCTGGTCAAGTCTCAGCTTCCTGATGCACTTAACCCTTAGTTTAGACCATGATACGCTTGCCTTTAGGTCTTTATAACCTGGCCAGCCCATCTCCCCGCACCATGGCCTGTCCGGATGCCTTAGTTAGAACTAGGGACATGACAAGTCTCCCCCACTTGGAAGGAACTCGTCCCCGAGTTCATACTTGATGATTCTCCAACCACATACTGACTATACCACTCAGGATACTCAGCTTTCATTCTTGCTTCTGTTTCCCAAGTGATAATGTCTTTGCCATTGAATTCCCATACAATCTTTAGCATAGTAACTGTCTTCTTTCTCATTGCCTTTTCCATCCGATCTATGATCCGAACCGGCCTTGTTTCTAAGGTGAGGTTCTTACCAAGATCTTTTGGAATTTCTGGCAAAACAATGTCTTGATCCGTTAGGCACTTTCTTAGTTGAGACACATGGAATACATTATGGTAAGCATCCATTTCAGATGGCAAGTCCAGTTTGTAAGCCACTGCCCCCAACTCTTTCAAGTATCCTGAGTGGACCTAAGAACCTTGGGTCTAGTTTCCTTCTTCCAGAAACTCTTGCCCTACCTTTGAAGGTAATCATCTTGAGATAGATTAGATCACCAACCTCAAACTCAAGATGTTTCCTTCTCTTATCAGCATAGCTCTTTTGGCGGTCTTGAGCTTCCTTCATCTTCTCCTTGACCAGTTTAATCTTTTCTGTGGTCTCTTCCACAATCTCAGGACCTATTATGCTGCGCTCCCCCACTTGGGTCCAGCATAAAGGTGTCCTGCAAGGCCGCCCATACAATGCTTCATAAGGAGACATACCTATGCTGGTGTGAAAGCTGTTGTTGTATGCAAACTCCACCAGTGGTAAGTGCTTCTCCCATGAGTCACCCCAATCAAGAACACATGCCCTTAGCATGTCTTCTAGTGTTTGGATGGTCCTTTCTGACTGACCATCCGTTTGAGGATGATAGGATGTGCTCATGTTCACTCTTGTTCCTAGAGCCTTTTGGAATGCTCTCCAGAAATAAGAAGTAAACCTTGGGTCTCTATCTGAGACTATACTGGCCGGCACTCCATGCAGCCTCACAATCTGATCTAAGTAGATCTTTACAATTTCATCCACTCCATCACCTTTCTTGATGGGTATGAAATGTGCAGATTTGGTTAGGCGATCCACAATCACCCATACTGCATCCTTCTTGTTTCTGGTTGTGGGAAAGCCAGTCACAAAGTCCATTGTGATGTGATCCCACTTCCATTCTGGTATGGGAAGGTTTTGTAGTAAACCACTTGGAACCTGATGTTCAGCCTTGACCAATTGACAAGTAGGGCACTTGGCCACCCACTCAGCAATGTCAGCTTTCATCCTGATCCAATGGTAATACCTCTTGATGTCTTTGTACATCTTATTTAGGCCCGGGTGCACTGAGAACTTAGACTTATGAGCCTGGCTCATAATCTCTTCCTTTAGTCCCCGGTCACCAGGGACACTAACCCGCCCATGTACCAAAATGGTACCATTACTTGTGACTTGATATTCAGTCTTGTCATTCTTTGCAACCTTTTGCAAGTTCTCATCCAAGCCTTGTGCTTGTTGGATTCTGGTAAGTAGATCAGCCTTGTTTACCGCCTCTAGACCCAAAGGCTCATCCTCACTAGCCAAGGTGTCTAAGTGCAGTGACCGGACTATCCCTTCCAAGATCTCTGCTTCCTTCTCAGCTGATACCTCAGCTCTACGCCTGCTCTACGCCTGCTCAAAGCATCTGCCACTAGATTGGCCTTGCCTGGGTGATAGGCAATGTCCAAATCATAGTCGGCCACGAACTCCATCCACCGCCTTTGTCTCAAATTCAACTCAGGTTGAGTGAAGATGTACTTCAGGCTTTTGTGGTCTGTGAGAATTTGTACTTTGGCACCATACAAGTATGATCTCCATATCTTCAAGGCAAACACCACTGCGGCCATCTCCAGGTCGTGTGTTGGGTAGTTGCCTTCATGCTTCCTGAGTTGTCTTGAGGCATAAGCTATGACCTTCCCATTCTGTGTGAGTACGCAGCCTAATCCAGTAATGGATGCATCTGTGTACACCACATATGGTTGGTCTGCCTCAGGCAACACCAAGACTGGTGCACTGGTCAGCATGTCCTTCAAGGCCTTAAAGCACTTTTCACAAGCTTCTGACCAGATGAACTTGACATCTTTGCCAGTAAGTTGTGTCATAGGTTGTGCCACACTTGCAAACCCCTTGACATACTTTCTGTAGTATCCGGCCAAACCCAAGAAGCTCCTCACTTCAGTGGCATTCTTTGGTCTTGGCCATTCTTGTATACATTTGATCTTCTCTGGATCAACTGATACTCCCTTCAGACACTATGTGTCCTAGGAAACCAATGCTCTTTTGCCAGAAGCTACACTTGCTTAGCTTGGCAAACAATTGTTGCTCTCTCAGCTTCTCCAACACCAATCTGAGATGCCTCTCATGGTCTTCTCGAGTCTTAGAGTATACCAGTATATCATCAATGAAGATGATTACAAATTCATCTAAGTACTCTCTGAAGATTCCATTCATCATCTTCATGAAGGCTGCTGGTGCATTAGTCAATCCGAATGGCATAACCACAAACTCATAGTGGCCATATCTAGTCCGGAAAGCTGTCTTCTTTACATCTTCTGATGCAATGGGGATTTGATGATAACCTGATGCTAAATCAATCTTTGAGAACCACTTGGCTCCTTTCAGTTGATCTAGCAACTCATCAATCCTGGGCAAAGGGTACTTGTTCTTTATAGTAACCCTGTTCAGCCCTCTATAATCAATGCACAACCTGAAGCTACCATCCTTCTTTTTAACAAAGAGGACTGGTGCGCCCCATGGTGATACACTTGGGCGTATAAACCCTTTATCCAACAACTCTTCAAGTTGTTTCTTTAGCTCAGCCATCTCAGCTGGAGCCATGCGGTATGGGCTCTTTGACATTGGGGCCGTCCCTGGTTCCAGTTCTATTATGAATGGGTCTGACCTATCAGGGGGAATGCCCTGTAGTGACCTAAACACATCATCAAACTCACTGACCAGCGGTATCCCGTCCGGGCCACCATCCCCTACGACCTCCTTAGTGGTGATTGTGGCTATATAAGCCTCACAACCTTGTTCCAGCATCCTTGCCGCTCGGACTGCTGATAACACTAAGCATCCAGAGGCCGGATTAATACCTTGGTACTTGATCGGGGGTCCACACCCACTCTCAAACTGCACCCTTCCTCGATGACAGTCTAAGGTGGCCCGATTCTTGCCAAGCCAGTCCATACCTAGGATCACCTCGTGATTCTTAAGGCGGACCACAATCAGATCCACCGGCATTGCCTTACTATGGATCATTACTGGAATGTCTTTGACTAGACCTAGTGGGTGCATCATTTGCCCACCGGCTGCACCCACCAAGCCAAGATCATCCCTAGTTCCCATTTGGAACATAGCTTTTCCAATCATATCTGGACTCACAAAACTATGTGTAGCTCCAGTATCAAATAATACATGTGTTTCCACACCACCAATACATAAGGTCCCTACATAAGACCTTCACTAAGTATCTAGTCCATCCTAGATTCCATACCATGCCATTCTAGTAAATTTAAAAATTTAAAAAGAATGGGTTTTAGAATTTTACCAGTGATCGCCTTGAAGGGTCCGGACTCATCCACATCCCTTGAAAGCTCATAGACTCGAGGTGCTGAAGTTTGGCCTTGCTTGTGGTCTGGCCGGTTGTTCTCAACACGGCCCTTGCCTTGTCCAGTTTGTAACTGGGGACAGTCCACACGGAAATGCCCTTTCTTACCACACTGATGACAAGTCCTGGCTTCACTGGTCGAGCCTTGCCCACGGTTCCTATCCGGACCAGGACAATCCCGAGCTGAGTGATCCATCTTGCCACAACGGGTACAAGCTCCCATTGCCTTCCAGCACTCTCCTCCATGGTGCTTACCACACTTGGGACACTCTGGCCTACCACTTGAGGTTTTACCCCCTTCAGCCGCATCCCTCTTTCTCTTCTTATCACCACTCTGACAAGAAGACACCACCACACTCTTAAGCTTGTGTTTGTTCTCCTCAGCCAGATTGGTCTCCAGCATTGCCATCCTTTCCACCAACTCAGAGACTGTGTTGAAGGTACGGACTGAGCAATAAGTCTTAAGCTCAGGCCTCAAGCCCCTTATGAACCTGCTGACCTGAACCTTCTCATCCTCAAGTTCCTTACCCACATACCTCCTGAGCCGGTTGAACTCTTCCTCATACTCCCTTACTGACCGCTTGCCCTGAACCAAGTCCAGGAACTTAGCTTCCAAACGGTCCCATGCTTCAGCTGGAAAGTACTTGTGGTTGAACTCAACTTCAAAGTCAGAGAACTTCACAATGGAACCATTGGTGCGCTTGTCTAGGGACAGCCACCAGTTGTGTGCATCTCCCTCCAGGAAGTGCACTGCTATGTCTCTCTGGTACTCCTCAGGGCACCTTGTAGACCTGAAGTTCCTAGCCAGCCGGTCCCTCCACTCATCTGCCTCCATGGGATCAGCACTTCCAGCAAAGTGTTTGGTTCCCAAACGGGTGATGTGCTCAAGCACCTTCAGGTAATCAACCTTCTTAGTTGTCCCAACTGGTGGATCCAACTCAATCACCTCAGCAAGAGGCGCCACATATCCACCAGTCACACCAACTCCAGGAGCTATCACAGGTGCTTGAGTAGTCTGACCCATAGATGAATTCACAACTGGTGTGAACACTTGTGTCATAGCCAGCATCTGACTTCCCATCAACTTGATTGCATCAAGTATCTGCTTCATGGTTGGTTCAGCCATTGTTTCATCCGGTCCAATCCTCCCATCTCCTTGGATGTTTGGATCAGCCCGGTTACCAGTCTCTGAGGACTCAGCCTCACCTTCCTGATCATTCCTTTGCTGCCCACCTGTTGCTCCTAGCTGACTTCCAGCTGCATTCAGTGGTTGCCCGGTCTCGTCCAACTGTCTGTTCTCTCCACCCAGCTGAACCTCAGTCTGATTCACTTGGGTTTCAGTCAGGATAGCCTCACTGGTCTGGCCAGTAGGTGGAACTGACAGCAACAATTGCGGATTGGGCACTGAGGCATCTCCTGTTCCGGACGCCCCTGTCCCCTCCTTAGCCTTCCGAGACTTCTTCTTAGTTCCCTTAGGACAACAAAGACAAAACACAAGGCAAAGGTTAGATTAACATTTTTATTTGCAAACCTTAAGCAATATCATGTTAACCAAAACCCAAAACCTGCCATGAGACCCAGCCGGATGTGTGATGACCTGCCCTAACCCAACAGCCTAGAATCAAGCATGCTCTGATACCAACTTGTAAGACCCAAACCTGGATTCCATGATCCAACCAGTCCGCGGCCTTACCTATTAATTCTAAGTGTAATTCAGCCGGTTTTAAGTTTAATCTTTACTTAGTCATTTTTCAAGCATTTGAGGTTCATGTAATAATAAAACAATGCGGAAGCTTAAGGCAAACAATCAAATTATATATATGTCAAATGTGATCCATACAAAGTATTCAAATCATTCAGTTGAACAATAGGCTATGATAAATCCAAATGTAAACAACAAATACTACATCACACATCCCACACGGCCAAGGTCTTCATGGCTCCTTAGCCTTACCACGGTCCCTGTCAGAACCTGAAATCAAAACCCACAACACATATGCATAAGAATCATGACCGATATCCTAGCAATTACAATCCTAAGCATGGTTCGGACACTTAGCCTATTTCTGGCCGATTTGTGACCCATTCATTTACTCATCCAAAAACTAATTTAACTACATGATAAATCATGATAAATCATGATTAAGAGAATGGTCCAAGCGGATTTCCCAGAACCGGTCTTGATCATGTTGATCTTGGCCATGAACAACCTAACCGGCCTCATGGTACCATCTCGAAATCAATGTTATAAAATTATTCTATCACTTTGATAATTCATTATAAATCCCCACTAAGAGATATCAAACGCCAAATCCCAATAACTCCCACTGGAAGCATGAGATCGGATCATACATGCCCAACCAAGGCCATGGAGAGATTACTCTGATCTAACCAAGCCTTGGTGGCGTGTTCATGAGTTTAGACTCATAGATAACTTCAGAATATGATAGAGAAGGGATATATTGACAGAATAAGAACAATAGATGCAACCATCCACTCATGGATCAAACGGCCAAACCATCCGGATGGATGATTTCAGGCGGCTTGTACTTGGTTTGCATCCAGTACCTTAGGTGTGTGTTCGGAAGCCCCCACACTCTTCTCTGCAGCCTTATCCTTTCCTCTGGTATCCATTTCCGATCAAGTCTCTCTTGCCCACGGCTTAGAACCCACCGGAATCACCTTGCCTTCACACGGACTGCCTTGCGGTCACACTTCTCTTTTCTCTCTTTGATTCTGTAGAGATTTGGGCAGAGTTTCCCCTTATGTTTCTGATGATTTATGTCGACAGAGGAGGGGTTTATTTATAGGGAAGAGGCTTGCCAACCGTCCGGACGATGTGATTGGCCATTTGGCCAACGGACACCTTTTCGCCCAAAACCGCCCAACCGCTTTGCAAACCGTCCCTTTCTTCCTTTGGGCTGATCGATCTCAAGCCCAAATGCTTGCCCACAAGCTCAGCTCCCTTGCCCAAGCAACCTAGACCCAACGGACACCCATGACCAGCATCCGGTCCATGACCATCACTCATGGTCCGCAATGACCGGTCAAGACTCCATCACTCCGTCCAGCTGAGTTCAGCTGAGTACTAGTTGCCTGATCTGAGTGAGCTACTCCTCCAGCTCCTGTGAGCTGCCCAAGACTATGTGAGCTTCCTACCAGCTCCACCTAGCTGATTGAGCTGCTTCCGGACCATGTCCAGCTTCCGGATCACTCATCCAGCTACCATTTCCTCCTTTTCTTCTTATTCTGGTCAAGTCTCAGCTTCCTGATGCACTTAACCCTTAGTTTAGACCATGATACGCTTGCCTTTAGGTCTTTATAACCTGGCCAGCCCATCTCCCCGCACCATGGCCTGTCCGGATGCCTTAGTTAGAACTAGGGACATGACACTTCCATCCATAGCTCTTGCATAGCCATCTGTGTCCCTGAAAATTCCAAATTCATCAGGTGTTAGTGAAACGTTCCTGATATCATAAGGTTCATGAGATCTCGGTTGAGCTCTGTTGATGGTGTCGATCGATGGGTGTGTGGTGGTGGCGGTCGATGGTGCACGTCTAGCTGCACGGTTGGATTGATTGATCATGTTGTTGCAATCTTCCATTGATGAATCTCTGAATGCTGGAAGCTGCTGCGTAGAAGGTGAAAAGTTTTGAATTTTTGTGGCTTGAGTTGTCAACCTTTTATACCCATGTGTTGCCCTAATCAGTGAAATTCTGATTTTGTCCTTTAAGTCGTCCGTGTTAATATCGATCGATATTATACTGGCAATGTCGATCGATGGACGATGTCGTTTTGCTGGATGAAGTAGATAATCGGTCGATGGTGGGTGTTTGATGTCGATCGATTGTGGTGCAAATCTGTCATTCTCCAAGTAGATTTCCCAAGCTCTCTCTTCCCAATAGTCTTCATCATATTCTTCACTGTGGTCTCCACTGTGGGAAGAGGTGGCTATGTCTACTGCAAAACTCTCATGAAATCCGCTATCTGCCCAACTCCTTATTGAGTAATAATCTTCCTTTCAGTTGGGTGGGATGGCGAAATTCGAGAAGCAATGATCTGGTAGATCGAGTTCATCATCTGGTGGGTCTCTGTCGATCGATGATCCATTGTTGTTGTCGATCTCCTCTGACTTGAATGTGTCGATCGATGATGTCAAAGTACTGTCGATCGATCCCGAGTACTCTATCTCGTACTCAACTTCACAATGACAAACTGCGATGATACCAGTATCATCTTCCTGTAACACTAATTTGGCTGGTGGTTTGTCAAGCTTGACAGGGTCGTAGTGGATATCTGGATCTATCATAGTCAAGCACATCATGTTGGTGTTCATGTCACATATGGCTCCTACTGTAGCCATAAATGCTCTTCCAAGTAAGAGGGAAGAGTTCCAATTTAGCTTGATGTCTAGGACATGAAAAGCCACAGGGACGATAGCATCACCAATATGTACCTCCAGGTCTTTGACGAAGCCTCCGGAGTTTCTCTGAGAGTAATCCACGAAAGTAAAGATCTCTGGTGAAGGCTCTACTTGCAGGCCCAGATGGTCTGCCATGACCTTTGGTAAGATGCTGACTGATGAACCAGTGTCACATAGTGCATGAGGAAATTCAATCCCTTGTACCACACAGGGTATTGCAAACTTCCCAGGATCACTCTTCTTTAGCAAAGTAATCCTTTTCCTCATCTCTTCTCTGACATTGTCAAACCTTCTCCTAATGTCAGTTTCAGTCTCCCTTGTTTCTCTGAAGAACATCCACAATCTCTTTGTGAAATAAACCTCCTCGAAATTGGATTCCGATAACTCTTTTAGTGAAACCATCAATCTCCTTCTCATTAGCTTCCCTCTTAAGGTTCTTAGGAATCTTCTCCTTCCGACTCCTTAACCTTCTTCCTTCAGTTCCCTCTAATGTAGGTGTAGTGTCTGAAGGGTTACCAGTGATCTCTGTAGGGTTAGTTTGTGGTTTCGGTGTGGGTCTGAGTGCATTGATTCTGTTGCAGTCTATCGATGGTAGTTGCACTCGGTATATGAGAGGTGCGAGTCGATCGATAGGTGGAGAATAGGGTCGATCGATACGGTTCTCTTCATTTTGTCGATCGATGAGTGGCTCGTCTCGTCGGTCGATATCTTCGTAGGTGTGGGTGGGTGGGTATGGATGAGAAGCCGTGAATTCAGCATGTGTCAATAACCTAACCGCGTTGCAGTCTGCAAGCGTATCCGGAAATGACATCGTCGATGTCGATCGATGTGGACTAGTTGGTGTCGATCGACACCATTGCGATCCACTGAGACTTAGCGAACTTTCTACTTCAAAGTCTCCTTCTTGTAGCTTCTCCTGTTTCACCACTTCCCAGAAATCATCATCTATGATAGCATTGACGTGGTGTTTCCTATTTCCTTCCCCTACTTCCTTAGAAGTTCCAATCCTCCTGATAGAGTCTTCAGTCTGGACAATCTGTGTCTCAAGTTTCTTAACTTGAGTGCAGATGGTATCTATCCTCGTGGTCAGATTGTTAAAGACAGAATCAATCTTCCCATTGAAGTCTACTATAAGCTTCTGCTGGCCTTCCAGAACTCTATCAATCATGGCATCAAACTTACTCTCCTGGGTGGGTGGCGGTGGGTTTTGGTAAGCTGAGTTGTTGTAGTTCCTTGTGTCGGTGAAGGGTTTCTGATACTGTGAACTCTGGTTGTAGTTACTCTTCTGACCACTGCCAAAGAAGTTTTTGTTTCCACTCTGGTTTCCATATCTCTGAAATCCAGTACCTCCAATGTAGTTCACATCTTCCTCTGTATCATCCTCTCTAACCTCTCCTTCTTGTGCTGAGCAGACTGGTTGTCCCAGAAATGCTTGTAAAGCATCTATCTTGGCTCTGACTTCATTCATCTGGTCTTCACCGATGGCTGCAACCGATTTCTTCTTGTCAGAGTCAGTGTTCTTGGTGCTGCTGCTGTTGGCTAGGTTCTCAATAAGTCTCATAGCCTCTATTGGATTCCTAGTGTTGAAGTTCCCCTCACTAGCAGTATCAGGAGCCATCTGATAAAAAGTGCTTAACAGCTGCACTTCATTGAATCCATGGTGTGGACAGTCTCGCTGGAAGAACTTAAATCTGATCCACTCGTCTTTAAAAGTCTCACTAGGCTTTTGCGCGAATGTGGCTATTTTGCTCCTTAAGTCTTCAGCGCGTGCCTCATCAAAGAAATTACGCAGGAAGGCGTTCTTGATGTCGGCCCAGGATGTCAGTGATCCTGTAGGTAGCTGCTTGAGCCAGTGCGAAGCTTCTCCAATAAGTGAGTATTTGAAGAGCTTGCAGAGTAGGTAGTCCTCGGGGACTCCATCCATACGAATAGCAGCGATAAGATCCTCGAACCTCTCCAGATGGTCCATAGGATGCTCGTGTGATTGCCCAGAATAAGGTATCTGAGACACGAGAGAGTAGTACTGAGGCTTGAGCTCGAAGTTCGGCTTTTGAATCTCTTGAAGTCGAATAGCTGATCTGTTGGTGTAGTACTCGTCTGGACGGTTATAGTCTGCCAACGATCGTGTTTGAGCTTCTCCTGTAGCCTCAGCTTCAGTTTCAGGGATTATGTTTCCCTGTGCATCTAGCTTCTGACCTGTTGCATTACGCAGATGACCATCTTAGTCATACAGGTTTCCATTCTCGCCCTGCGTGAGAATGACAATCGCGACCATGCTTCGCGGAGTAGTGTCGATCGATATACGGTTAGAAGTATCGATCGATGTTGATCGGTGAACGGTATCGGTCGACGGTGCTGTCTGAGTGTCGGTCGACTGTTAAACGTGAGTATCAGTCGACGGTAATGCGGTTCTGTCGATCGATGCGGAGCGTAGGTCTTTGCGGATTGAGCGTTCCAAGTATGCAGGATCCTCTGAGAATAATAGTTGATTTTCCTTGTTGCTTCTGATACTGCTGGGCATGTACCTGAAAAGACAAGAAAAATTTAAATAAGAAAAGGGGTAAAAGAAAAACCTAAGATTAATACGATTAAATCTAATGGCGATCAAAGCTCCCCGGCAACGGCGCCAAATTTGATAGTGCTCAAATTACCCAGTAGAGCTTACTCTCTCAAATAAGAGGTGCAGCTGTAGTACTTAGGGATCGAATCACGAGGAGCTAGGGAACCAATTAAATAAAACCTACTAATCAATCCTAGGCAAGGTTGGTTTATATGATAGAAATGAAAATAACAATTCCTAAATGAGTAAGGCAGTTGCTCTAACTAACAATATGAAGGGTTGTTTAAAATGGGATAAAGAGTGCTAGACATAGGGTTTCTATTCAGGAATGGAGATTATAATCTCTATAAATACCTTAATAAGTTGCTTGCATGATACTATAGATCTCAGCCGCTTAACATATGTGAATGAATCACTGGTTAAAATATCTAGATCTCTGGCCACACCTTTCGCATGATGACACAGAAAAAGAGTCGGTCGATATCCTTTTGAGATATCGAGCGATAAACCTTTCGCGGCGCCGATCGATTTACCAGTAGGGTATCGATCGACGGCTTCTAGATCTGCCTAGGCGCGAACCGAATATGACCGCGAGGTCTCAAGGAGGAACTGTCGTTCTTCTCAACGGGAAACATGCATCGCTCAAATGGATAGCTAGCAATTATAGCCTAGTGATCTATGTTCTAGTTAGCTACTCTAAAACAAGCATAGGGTACAATCCATTTGATGAGTATCACAACTTAGCAATTATAGCTTGGGGCTAATCCGACAAACCTATTTAAACCCTAGATCTAACAAGTAGACTACTCAGACATAGTTAAACAATTCATAACAATAGATAGATGAAAGAATTGCATAGATAGAATAAAGTAAAAATACAAAAGGAGATGAGAAATCTCTCCAATCTCTCTCAAACAAATAAAACTCTAGTCTCTCTCTCACACTCTCTGCTTTGGTTGTGAAAAGCTTCAAGCTTCAAAGGGTTTCCAAACTTGCCGTCAAAAGCACTTAGCAGGAGTATTTAAGCATTTCCATTAGGTTAAAAACTCGTCAGGGGCAATCTCGTAATTTGGTGAAGTCTTGGTGAAGTAGTCGGCTAAACCATTTCGTCCTCGATATCGATCGACAACACTAAATGTGTATCGATCGATTATAATCTTCTAGTACGCGGATCTTCTCAGCTACATCGATCGACAACTCAGGATGAGTATCGATCGATTGTAATCGCAATGTTGACTTCTGACTTAGTCTTGAATGGTCAACTCGGGTGTATCATCTCTTGTACTCTAAAATGCTCCAAAAACATCACTTTCTCACAAAATGCTCCTGAACCTGAAAACATACATAACAGGCTAGAAAACAGATTAAATATACAATAAAATACTTGTATACCATGGTTAAAAACGGGTGAAATCCATGGTATATCATTCATGCA
>NC_079514.1:23755807-23830348 GCF_000801105.2 Raphanus sativus | reverse complement strand
TTTTCCTAAACCAAATCTCTTTAAAATCACAGCTTAATGAAAACAATTCATGAAAAGGTTTAAGCAAAACGTTTTTCAACCAAGTAAAATTGTGTTTTCGCTTAGAAACAAAACATTTTCATGAAGAGCAGAGACAATCAACCCATGATCCTTACAGTGCTTTTGGTTTGGGCATTAAGTGGACTGAGGAAACACCTTTGGCTCAGTGCTGGTAGATTGCTCCACCA
Source organism: Raphanus sativus (assembly GCF_000801105.2). Taxonomy (NCBI): domain Eukaryota; kingdom Viridiplantae; phylum Streptophyta; class Magnoliopsida; order Brassicales; family Brassicaceae; genus Raphanus; species Raphanus sativus. The sequence continues at coordinate 23,830,121 of NC_079514.1, read as the reverse complement.
GTTTCAGTTCCTGTGACAAAGAAACAAGACTACTCGGCTGTACCGACTTAAGATGGTTAACTCTATCACAAGACTGTTTATTTTCAAGCACCATATTAGAATAAAAAGAAGAAAGTGAACACTTAGCTTCCAAGAAGTTTCTGAGAAAGGTTTGGGTTGGACCTGACAGTGTAGATTGATCTCCTGGTCGCCAAGGTCGGGTTTGAAGCTGACTGGATCAGATAGCTTCCCATTGAAGCAAGTGTAGAACAGGTTTGGCCGGTTTTGGAGAATGGATCATAACTTCATGATTCCATGGCCATTTTTCCTGATATTGAGATTTCTGGAAATAGGAGAGATTCATCTTGAATCCTATGATCCGCTTTGGCTCAGGCCGCTTCTTCACTAGGCTTGAATCTGCTTCAAAAGCTGGGAACTCGCAGATGGACTGACAGGAAAACCGCATGTTTGAAAAATTCATAACTCTTTCCTCCGTGAAGATTTTCAAGTGATTCCAAGCCTCAGTGAATCATTGGGAAGTTAGCTTTCCAGTAAAATTGGATTCAAGACAAAAGACCTTCTGTATACCGAGATATTCGCTTTGGACAGAATCTATGTCGCTGGCATTTCCAAGGTAGCCGGTTTGGGCAACAAAGCTTCTCCAAATCTCAGGCTGTTGAGCATGGTCAATGCTTTCATTTCTCAGAGGCTGAACCTGTCTTTCTTGGATGCTCCATAAAACACTAAAAGACCAGGATCAAATGTGCAAGATAAATACTTGTTCAAACCATAAATCAAGATATCTATTCCAAGAACAAGTAGCACACATTTCAGCCTGTCAAGATGCACATCAAAGTAAACATTACAGACCAGAATTTTATCAAGATATGCAACAATAGTATTCATTTTCAAGACGGGAATATCCTGCTCAACATCTGAACACACAAGCTTAAGTTCAGATTGAGAATTAACTATCAAAGACTCAAGATGTTTTCAAAGAAAGTGTTGTAAACCACAATATCATCAATGCTCAAAACAACACAATTATCTCGATATGATTTCAGAAAATGCCAAGTCTTATCAGTTTCAAAACACACAAGATCAGCCTGCAAAACAGAATCACGAGAATCAAGATCACAAAAATCATTTTCAGTTCTAAGTGATTCATGTTCCAGCAACTTCTTAACCAAAATTTCGTCCAAGGCACAAGAGGATGCAAATAAATTATCAGTGATCAGTGCATGATTAGAAGAAAGCAGATCAAAGTCATTTCCTGTGAAAACAAACGAATCAAAAGATTTTCTAGCACATAAATCGGTTTGTTGCGAATTATGATCAAATGACTTTTCAAGAGAATGAAAAACTTTGTTATGTTCCAAGAACTGATAAAAGCTCAAAATAATTCCAGAATTGATGCCATTGACATTTTGAAAACATTGTTGATCAAGAAGTTCATCAGGTTTAAAAATTTTAAAAGAATTAATTATGTTTTCAAAAACAGATTTTGAAACACAAAATTATTTCATCTTGTTAAGACCAAAACGAGTCACATCATGAGAACTAATCTTGACAACCATGTCAGGCAGAGAATTAAGCAAATCAGAGTTCTCACAGTGCTTTTGAAGATCAGGAGACAAAGGGGGAGGAGATGTGCCGGGATCAAAGCATAGATGACTCTCCATAGCGATGGATGTGATGCTTGTTGCTTGCTCATCAAAGACTGGACTAGGTTCGTCCTCCTCATCAAAGATAGGACCTAGATCTTCATCCAAGGGTTCAGTAGAGTCAAGACGTGGCCCTTGATGTGGATAGTCCAGTGGCTCTTCCTCAAAAACCTGTGGAGACAAAACAAGACTACTCGGATGCTCCGATTGCAAAAAGGTTAGTTCAGCAATAGTCTGTTCATTATCATTCATAAACTCAGTTTCAAGAGAAGGAAGATCACAATCTTTTTCACAAATCATCAAGCTTTCAATTGGCTCTTCATCAGATTTATCAAAAATAGGTAAAGAATCCGAAAAATCTTTAAGTTTTTCAAATTGGTTTTCAGATTCACCTTGGGTTGTCTTACTGATGAACAAGGATGGCTCAGCTACAGGTGCACGTGTGGATATGCTCTTCTTGTGGCTCTGACTGATGTTCTTGAGGGCTTTCATTATTCCCTTCTCAAAGTTGTCACAGATCTCTTGGACATCAAACTGAAAGGATCGCCTCTTTGGACCAGCCACATCTCTGATCGTTTCTTTGCACCTTTGGTTTGGCTTTTCCTGCACACTAACAAACTCATCAAAATTGTTCAAAGAATATTTAAATGGAGTTTGAGAGACAGATGGTCGTGGGGAGTTCTCCTTGCTACTTTGGCTTAAAATACCAAACATCTTAACCTGAAAATCTCAACACAAAAGTTAGATAAAAAATCTTACACTCTCAAGTGTTTGATCCTCACCCACACAACTGTTTCTCTCAGATTTATGGTGATCACACAAAGTTTCTTCTCAATGTTCAAAGAGAACAGATCAAGGAATCCCAATGGGCAAATCCAAGCAAGATCAAAGTGTTTAAGATAGAAAGATAATAGATTTAAATGGGAACCCGCCTTAACCACCTCAAAGGCCGGATTTCTCTTCGGCCAGAGGGCTTTCTCTTCCACCACCACACCACAAATCAAACTTTGAATTTCTTTTTTTTCTTTTGATAAATCTTTTCTTTTTTTTTATATATATGGGGGTAATGAGGGGTCCGGGTTCAAGATAGATAGACAAAGATTTTTAGATGAAGAAGATGGAAGATGAGAAAAATGGATTGAAATAGAGTTACCGAGAGAGTGGCTCTGATACCAAATGATAGAACCAAAATAAGGATCACTCTTTCGGTATGGATGATATGGACTCAGATCCAGGAGGATTGAGAACTGATGGGATGAATGGTGACACAAAGGGTTGCGGAAGGCCCAATGATACTACCAGACTTCGATCGTTGCCGGATATGACGCACCGGTCCAACAAAAGAAGGATCGAAACTTGGAGATAACCTCACCAAGAAACTGAGAAATGTTCTAACAAAGAACAAATAGTGAAAACTAATAAAAAGGAAAAAACAATCTGATTTTTATTTCTTTGCAGAGATTACATATTTATAAGGTTTGTAGTCAAAGAGAAATAAATAAAAAATGCAGAAAACAATGCATAGAAAAAGACAACATTTGACTAGATAATTATTATTGAGCCAAAGTTGCGGAAAATGATGTATTCTTGGTCAAGGTTGCGGAAACTGATGAAGACCAGTCAAAGTGATCCTTGCTACTGTCCAGGTTCATTCAGGTCGTGCACTCCATGCTGGGAAGAATAAGGAAACACGCGGGACGGTCCACACATATCTGAATTCGCGAGAACTGAATATCACATGATTTGTACATGGCATAACTCCCTCATCTGAACTCCGTTTGATCTGATTCTTTTTCGAGGAGTTCCATAATTGAGTTGAGCACATTATCCAAGAATTTTCACGCGAAGAAACATCATGGTTTAGAAGATATGCTTCGAACAATGAACGTATGTCTGTGTTGCTTCTCGGGTGGTTTGATGGTCGAACCAGCTTGGAAGATCGAACGACCTTGCTCAGGTCGTCCGGGTGAGTGTTATTCCAGCTCAGCTCGTCCATGATAGTGTCAGTTCAGCTCACTTGAGTATTCAGCTCATCCAAGATTGCATAGATGATAAGGGAACTAGCATAATCTGATGAGAAAACCTCGGCTAGGTCTACCTGGTCGACAAGGTCGCCACCTTGGGCCGTGTCCATGAACCAAAAAGGACGGTGCTCTATTTTGGTTCTATCACCAAGCCCGACTAACCATATGGCGAGCGGGATGATCGGAGCCCGGATTATGGGCGAGCGGGATGATCGGAGCCCGGCTTATGGCGAGCGGGATAATCTGAGCCTTGCTCGCCATATAGCGAGCGGGACGAACCATGTTCAGCCCTCCATATGGCGAATGGGAAAGACTGTATGGTTACCAAAATATCCTCCTTTGGATCTCGACTGAAATGTTTCTTGTTTCACCTCGATTGGGGTTGTTGTTGAAACTTTACTATGAAAACCGAAAAACAACTCATATCCTCTTATAAGCTCGAATCGACCGTATAAAATGGAAAATGTTAACTTAAACACCATGTCCCCATTGACTATACAATTGATTTGAACTATTACATAAAACCGACATTGTACCAAAGGTGATTTCTCGAAGAAACTGTAAAAACGCTCAAGATAAAAAAACGGTTCAAAAAAGTCTAAAATGCGTTTAAAGCCCACTTGCGGTCTTGGATGAGAATGATCCCAAAATTACTATGAAGGTCTATCTCTTATGCGCAGGAAAAGATAAATGTCAAAGAGATAAACTTCGACTCAAAGGCAAAGGGGAAAAAGGGGCAACCGACATTGAAGACATATATGAAGAGCTCAAGCAAGGAGCACCGCATTCGAAAATTTAGACCTAGGAAATTTCAGTTAGCTTTAGGAGAATTTAGAACTTAGACGGCTTGAATAGGAAGTTTAGTAATTAGAACGTTTCTCTGCTTTTATTCTGCGATTCTCTGCTGTTAACAATTTCATGTGCATCCTATTTTCGGTGAAACTATGTATCTCAATTCATCTTATTCTATAAAACGCCTATGTGCAACTTACAATCGTTATTTTGTTATCTCTCTCTTTTCGTATTCGTTTTTCGCAGATAATCTGTGACATCTGAGAAAATTGGGGTTTTTCAACTTTTCTTATTTTACGGAAACCGGCGGTGTGGATTTAGGTTCCTACAACATTCATTCTCCTTCCTGGATCCAGAAAGAAAATCACTGTCTCACATTGATATTAGTCATCTTAAACTTTGCAGTAGCATAAATTGCTCTTTTATTATATACCAAATCTGAATCCATCGTCACCATATATAAAGATAAACAGATACGAAGTGCTAGATAAGTGATGTAGCGGAAGCTTCTAGGGATAGAACTAGATTCGTTTATTCCAAGAATACACGAATCTAGGGTTTGTGAATACTCTTCACAGTGCTTAACTAAAAGCTCTTAGAGGTTGTGAATACTCTTCACAGTGGTTTATAAAAACTCTTTAGGGTTTGAGAATACTCTTCTCAGTGGTTTATCAAAACCTCTTCTGGAAAACTCCTTTTATTAATCATCAAAAACTCCCCACAACCATAGAGTCTAAAAAACTATATATAAGAAAACCATAAAACCCTAAAACATTAAGATAATTATCAAATAATTTATAAAATAAATAATAAGATAAATGGAAATATTCCAAATATTTATCTGCATCATTCTCTCCGGGTTGAAGAAGATTCGTCCTCGAATCTTGATCATAGTCTTCGAGTCCAGAACATTTTCCAAGAAAAACTCTTCCTCGAATCTTCAATAGCTTGTATCGCACGATTTTTGCACGAATCCGATTGTAACTTGAATCTTCAAAAATCCGTTTTTGCACAAAATTTGCACATAACAGATAATTAAGATTCTGCCCAAAATCTTCATCAATACAACTTCGCCCTATTTTTGCACGAAAATCGTTCTGCACAGATTTTACACAGATTTCGCCCCGTCCGAATTTTGCACAAACTTCATCTTTATAGACAGAGTCGACAACACATATATCTTCTTCGATAAAGCTCTCCTCGTCTTCATCATCATCCAATTGCACATCTTGAGCTCGTGCCGTTTCTCTTTTCTTTAATGCCTCATCGAATTTATTTAATGCCGTGCAGAAATCATGTTCTAACTTCTTATAAATCTTGTTGAGATCTTGTTTAAGCTTTTCCAAGATCTGATCTTGTTTAAGCTTTTCTAAGATCTCAGCTAGTGATTGTTGTTGTAGATACATCTGCGATCAATATAATAGAACCGTTTGGCTCTGATACCAACTGATGTAGCGAAAGCTTCTAGGGATAGAATTAGATTCGTTTATTCCAAGAATACACGAATCTAGGGTTTGTGAATACTCTTCACAGTGCTTAACTAAAAGCTCTTAGGGGTTGTGAATACTCTTCACAGTGGTTTATAAAAACCTCTTTAGGGTTTGAGAATACTCTTCTCAGTGGTTTATCAAAACCTCTTCTGGAAAACTCCTTGTATTAATCATCAAAAACTCCCCACAACCATAGAGTCTAAAAGACTATATATAAAAAATCATAAAACCTTAAAACATTAAGATAATTATCAAATAATTTATAAAATAAATAATAAGATAAATGGAAATATTCCAAATATTTATCTGCATCAATAAGTTGGATGAATTTCACTTATACTCTAAAGATAACTCTAAAGATAACATGTTTGCTTCTCTTGTAAAACAATATCTCTTTTATCCATTTACATATTGCAATCTTCTCGAAATAATGCTGCTACTTCAATTGTAGTAGGTGTATCATAATTCCTTATGTCCTCTCGACAATTCGCATATGCAACAGCCACTGGATTACTATGAAATATATCTCTGGCTGATCTAAACTGATGAACATATGGATTAACTTTGTCCAGAATCTTTACAATCTTCTTTATGACTTGCTTCTATATCCGTTCCTTTTTAGCCTCTTTACATGTTTTTTGTACTTCATGGACATATACAAAACCTTTTTTAAATAATAATCTACATTGTGTATTAACTTATTTAATAAACATATAGATAACTGGTATGTTATGAAAAATATCCGATAATAGATGTTTTGTTATATATCTCATTTTCTATATCAACAACGTAAAGCTGCGAGAATTTGGCAGAGTCTCCATCATAGATTTTAAATTACTCATTAAATAATAGTTTTCACTTTGTAACTGAAACATTTTTGGTCCCCCTCCATTTGGGCATGATGGATCAAATTTACCAACAAAAAAAGTAAATAATACAACTATCACTACAAGAAAACACAAGATTAACGACGACGGTATTCCTCATGAATTCGTCGTAGAAAAGGTGTTACGAGAAATAAGCGAGGAAAGATGTTTCGTAATTTATCGTTCGTCGTAACTCATATTTCTTCGCCAATTCCTCGTAAATTAGCGGAGTAAATATTTTGTCGTAAAGAAGAAGTAAACATTTTGTCGTAACGACCACGTAATATTTCCACGTAAGTAGCTCGCTATATTTCCTCGTAATTACCACGAAAACAATTCCTCGTAAATTACACGTAAACATTTCGTCGTAATGACCATGTAATGTTTCCACGTAAGGAGGTCGCTTTGTTTCCTCGTAATTACCTCGAAAACAAATCCTCGTAAATAACACGAAAATACCACGAAAAGTAACCTCGTAAACTACACGTAAATACCACGAAATTATTTCCTCGTAATGTACTCATTGAGAAATCTTCGTCATTTCCTCGTAAACTTTCCACGTAAATAAGTCGTAAAATAGCTACGAATTTTATTAATAAAATTCGTTTTTATTTTACAGAATTTTAAAATATGATTAAAAGATAACTAAAATTATTTAATTTATTAATAAAATTATAATTAAAAATAAAAATCAATACAAAATATTTTATATATAAATAAGTCTTGAATTTATAATACAATAACCGGAAAAAAAGAACTAGGGATCGTTCATCGCCTGTAAGAATTCCTCACTCCTCCTCGTAACATATGCTTCGTCATGTGTGCCGGAAGACTCGCCTGGAATGGGATTTTGTCGTCGCATGTTCCTCAACATGGAATCCCATTCCGGATTTGTGGCCGCTATAACGTCCAAGAAGCCCTTGAGTCCACCCACACGAGCTGCGAACGCACTTTTTTCGCGGCCAACTCGTTACACAGCTCAGTGACTTCCTCATCCCATCTCTCACCATAAGACGATGTCGCTCTCGGAACATCGTTGACGGAACCAATCCCCAACGTACGTTCCTTTTTCCTAGGGACAACCTTAAAAACAAAAATATATATTGTTATTAAAATTTTAAAGTTAAATTTTACTTCCTCGTAAAACCTATCTACTTCAGCTGTGGATAAGGTGACGGGTGATCCGTCGGTGGACTGCTGGGTCAGCTGGGCCTGGCGTTCGTATATCCGAGCAACCACGTCGTTGAAGATTTGCTCGGACTTGCCATCTAGAAATTGGCCCGCCTTGTTCTTGTGGGTCTGCTCGTAAGGTTCCTTAAGAGACGGGAGGTGTCCCATCTCTTTGGCCTAAAAACATTTAAGAAAATTATTGGAATATATATAATTACCAGTTCCAAACGGACACCGGCGTGGGGGTTTTTGCCCGAAGAGTGTTGCATCGGTATGTGGCCGTGCTCACCTACCGTGTTACGGGAGGCAGAGTAAGACTGGGCGACTCTAATGGAGTCAGGATCCCGCTAATAACGGATGAGGCCTTCCCACACATCCGTGGTAAGTTCAGTGGGTTTGACACGCTCATATCCCTTCACGATCCAGTCACCCTTCCAGTTGGAGACCTTATCTAACAAGCGAACATTTACCTTCGCGTAAAACGCTTTCCTCACCCTCTCACTGACCCCCAATGACCAATGATATTTTTGCTGCAAAAAAAAAAAATTAAACTAATAATTAGTTATTAAAAAAATAAAAAAATATAAATCAGGAAAAAATTAAAGTATATATAATTAATTAATAGTAATATCTTACAGCGTAAATCTTGAACCACGTCTTTCTGATGTAGATCAGTGTCGTTTCCCAGTTCGGATGTGGCATGGAGAAGTAACCTTTGATTGTCTCGGTTACGTCTGTTGCACGGCAATTGTCAACCCCAAACCTGAAAAAAACAAATTTAAAGTTTATATTATTTATTAAAGTCATAAAAGAATTAAAAATAATAATGTAACGTACCAGAAAGTTCCGTCCGGTCGGTCGGGGTCTATGATCTGTAAACCATCTCTGCCTAGCATACTGAGAATGTCCTCGACAGTGTACTGCGAGTAAGGAGCACTCGGCGGCACCATCAAATCGGAATGAACCGCGGCGGGCATCGGAGGAGCCATCGGAGGAGGCACAGGAGGAGCCTTTGGAGGAGGCACATTAGGAGACTGAGTCTCGGGGAAAGTCTCCTGACCCGAAGAACCGGGAGCTGAAGAAGAAGGCGGGTCTAACCGACTACCAGGCTCACCGAACATCTCTCTGTAATGAGGAGTAAGCCTCTTCTTACGAACCTGCAAAAAATTAGTTTCCGAAATTAAAATAAACAGTAATTAAAAAAAATCTATAATTAACAAATTCTATAAATCTAGCTAAATTCCCTACAGTAATTAACATAAAATCTGTAAACCTATCTAAATTCTCTAAACTAACCACCTAATCTATCCTAAACTAATCAAATTAGAGAGAAATTATAGAGACTTACCATTGCTACGAATTGGAGAGGAAATGGAGAGGAAGTTGAGACGAAATGAAACTGTGCGCTAGCGCGTATATATAAGAAATTACCTTTCCTCGTAATTTCCTCGTAAACTTACGAGGAATTACAGAGGTCCATGTTTTTGTTTACGAGGAATTACAGAGGCTCGCGTTTTGTATCCTCGTAAAGCCTACGTTAAATTACAGAGGCCCGTGTTTTTTGTTTACGAGGAAATAGCAAGGCCCGCTTTTTTTTTGTACGTGGTCTTTACGACGATTTGAGTTTACGTGGAATTAACAAGTCCCGCGTTTTTTTTTTGTTAATTTCCTCGTAAGTTCCTCGTCATATTACGTGGAAATAACGAGGACTATGTCTAAACCCCTAATATCTGAAACCCCAAATCCCAAACCACATGTTCCTTATCTTCTACTTCATATATTGTAAACCCATCTTTCCCTTTAACCTCAATCTCTTCTTTCCATTCCAAACCCCAAATTCTAAAACCACAATTCCTTAACTTCTAATATCAATCTATTCTTTCTGATACAAACTTACACAAAATCAAATTATTAATTTTTTTATTTTTTTGCAGCAAAAATTTCATCTTTTGAAGATAATCTAAAATAATAAAGAATTTTGTAGTACCTACAAAAATAAAGATGAAAGACTGAAATTTGTAGTACCTACGAAAATAAAGAAAACGAAGAAGTTAATTTATTTTGTTCATGTATGCCAAATAAAGAATTTGTTGTACCTTCGTCCACCATTGACAACAACTACACCGAATTTGTTAAACCGAACACCTCTGTTGACGACGGGGTCAAACCATTCACATTTGAAGAGGACGCATTTCAGCTTAAATATCCCTGGCAATTCGACTTCAATAATTTCCGTCAAGATCCCGTAGAAATCGGTTTCCCCTTTCACGCATATTTCATAGTTACTGGTCGCCTGCTGTCTACCATACTCATATGTGTGAAAAGCATAGCCCCGTGTGAAATACATCTGTGATGTGGTGACATTTATATGTGGAGATTGAATTACTTCGTGTAACCACTTAGGATAATCTGCGTCGTCATAATCAACTTGCAAAAATAAAGTGAATGTTGAGAAACAGATCATGTATGAAAAAGAGTTTGATCGACCTGAAAAAAAAATTTGAGTTAATACATGATTCTTCAACCGCTTTATAAAGTGTTGATCTTTCCTTTTGTCTACGTCACTTGTGGATATACGTGGGAATGTTTCTTCGACTTGAAAAACAAATAGGCTGTAAAATCACATTTTATATTAAATTAATCTTTGGCAGTTATATAATTTATACTTATATGTGTTAATTTAGAAGTGTCCATATATGTTACCTTTCAAAATAACGCATCGATGGATCCTCGCAATTGAGTAGAATATAGGTGTGTGCACTATGAGCGTCTTCTTCATTGGACCACCAAACCTCTTTTGATTTTCCATCCAGTCGCCCAATCTGGCTAAAGATGTCTGGAACACCAGCAACTGCATATGTTGGCGCGACACCACCATCATCATATCTCCTTGGAGCTCTTTTCCGGGTACCTACTTTTGACGCAAAGTAGTACGATGTGAAGTGAGAAGTTTCTTTCGTCAAACTTCCAGCAATTATAGAACCTTCAACTTTTGCGAGGTTCTTTGCTTTTCCCTTCAAAAATTTCATGTCTCGCTCATACTGATACATCCATCCGTGATGTTCAGGTCCACGAAGTAATGCCTCATATGGGAGGTGAACAGCTAGATGCTCCATGACATCCAAAAATTCAGGAGGAAATGTCTTCTCCAAGTTGCACAATAAGATGGGAATGTTCTCATGAAGTTGTTCCACGACTTCTTTTTTAAGACTGCGTGTGCTTAGATCCCTGAAAAAATTGCTCTAATGCCTTGTATATTCCAAAAACAATTAAACACATTATTAGTCATATATTATTGAAAACTAAAGCATTATAAAATTACTGCGTTATAATATACTACATGTAAGTGCTTCATGTACGTTTGTTGGAAGTAGCTCCGCAAATGCAAAGGGAAGTAGCCATTGCATAAAGACATGGCAATAATGACTCTTTATCCCATATGACTTTTGACCCTTTTCAACACATCTAGAGAGATTTGAAACATACCCATCGGGGAACTTCACTTATGATGCCCCCAGTTGAACAATGATAGTGCTCAAATTACCCAGTAGAGCTTACTCTCTCAAATAAGAGGTACAGCTGTAGTACTTAGGGATCGAATCACGAGGAGGTAGGGAACCAATTAAATAAAATCTACTAATCAATCCTAGGCAAGGTTGGTTTATATGATAGAAATGAAAATAACAAATCCTAAAATGAGCAAGGCAGTTGCTCTAACTAACAATATGAAGGGTTGTTTAAATGGGATAAAGAGTGCTAGACATAGGGTTTCTATTCAGGAATGGAGATTATAATCTCTATAAATGCTTTAACAAGTTGCTTGCATGATACTATAGATCTCAGCCACTTAACACATGTGAATGAATCACTAGTTAAAATATCTAGATCTCTGGCCACACCTTTCACATGATGACACAAAAAAAGAGTCGGTCGATATCCTTTTGAGATATCGAGCGATACACCTTTCGCGGCGCCGATCGATTCACCAGTCGGGTTATCGATCGACGGCTTCTAGATCTGCCTAGGCGCGAACTGAATATGACCGCAAGGTCTCAAGGAGGAACTGTCGTTCTTCTCAACGGGAAACAGGCATCGCTCAAATGGATAATTCAAGATAATCTAAGATCTTAGTGATCTATGTTCTAGTTAGCTAATCTAAAACAAGCATAGGGTACAATCCATTTGATGAGTATCACAACTTAGCAATTATAGTTTGGGGCTAATCCCACAAACCTATTTAAACCCTAGATCTAACAAGTAGACTACTCAGACATAGCTAGACAATTCATAACAATAGATAGATGAAAGAATTGCATAGATAGAATAAAGTAGAAATACAAAAGGAGATGAGTAATCTCTCCAATCTCTCTCAAACAAATAAAAATCTAGTCTCTCTCTCACACTCTCTGCTTTGAGGGTTGTTAAAAGCTTCAAGCTTCAAAGGTTTCAAAACTTGCCGTCAAAAATACTTAGCAGGAGTATTTAAGCATTTCCATTAGGTTAAAAACTCGTCAGGGGCAATCTCGTAATTTGGTGAAGTCTTGGTGAAGTAGTCGGCTAAACCATTTTGTCCTCGATATCGATCGACAACACTAAATGTGTATCGATCGATTATAATCTTCTAGTACTCGGATCTTCTCGGCTACATCGATCGACAACTCAGGATGAGTATCGATCGATTATAATCGCAATGTTGACTTCCGACTTAGTCTTGAATGGTCAACTCGGGTGTATCATCTCTTGTACTCCAAAATACTCCAAAAACATCACTTTCTCACAAAATGCTCCTGAACCTGAAAACATAACTAACAGGCTAGAAAACAGATTAAATATATAGTAAAACACTAGTATACCATGGTTAAAAACGGGTAAAATCCATGGTATATCAACTCCCCCAGACTTACTCCTTTGCTTGTCCTCAAGCAAAAACAGTAGTCTTTGGAAAAAGTTTGGAAATAGCAGGAACTCAAAGATTCAATATATTGAAGTCATCACTCTATGGGTTTCCAATTCATGTCTAAACATCCTAATCACAGAAGTTCATCATGCCTTATCCTAGCTTAGCAACCAAACACATCTAGTCAACAACTTAGCAATTCTCATCTGACATTCCCCTCTACTAACCTCATTTCTTAACATAAAATAAAGTGCAGGCTTTAACTTGGGAGTATCGATCAAAGAACACATGGATTCAACTCAAACAAGTATCTGAACACACAGGTAGTCTTCTCTGATCCCTTTCTCCCCTCTTCTCTCTTCACTGAATCTCTTATTAGTTTCAATTTCAACAGGTTTCGATGCCACATAGGTCATCTAGTCCATCTCATTGACATTTGCATTGTAACTCATACATTTTTGACAATGTGTAGCGAATAATGGGGTCGCAGGAATCACTCCTACCCCTCGTTTCCACAATGTGTGATCATCCTTGAGATTTAGAATACTGGGGTCGCAGGAATCACTCCTACCCCTCTGCTTCTTAAGAAATCATTTCAATCTTTTATAACATAAACTTAGATCTCGAGATGCCGAAGAGAGAGAAGGAAGGGAACCAGAAACACACAGACTTTTTACCTTCCAGACTTGTAAGAGGATTCCGATCCAGTGATATCCAAGCCCCAAGACAAGAAAATAAGTCAGTATTAGTGTTGGAGGTCAGCTTTGGTTCCTTCAAACAATCTTAGCTAGTGAATATAGATAGCAAGTTGATCCACTTTAGCATCTTTAGTACTATCTGCAATCAGTAATCTAGAATGGTGCTAAAGAGTGGTCAGACAATCAAATATAAATCCATATCAATGTTCCTATTTAATACTTATGCGAAAAATAATTTTGAAAAACATTTTAATAAAAACCAAAATAAAAACACATATTAGTAAACTCCCCCCCCAGACTTAAATTACACTGTCCCAGTGTAACACCTGGTGGTGAGGTAAATAAAATAAAACATAATTAATTAATATAACAAGTTAGAATGAATAAACCTGATCGACAAGATGTCGATCGATTCGTAGTGGTGTACGTCGATCGTTAGTAATGGTCGTGTGGTGTCGAGCGATATGAATGGTGAATGTCGGTCGATGGAATTATCATTCTACTTGGATCTAATAAAGACTGCAAAATAAATTCGAAAAAGAAAAATAAAAGCAAAAAGAAAAATAAAATAAAATAAAAATAAAGAAAAAGAAAACCTAATAGTGGATTGCCTCCCACTCAGCGCTTGGTTATAGTCATTTAGCTTGACTGTGGTAGGTGAGTGACTCATGGGGTGCAGAAACTGCTGATTACCGTGTAAGTGCAAAGACGACACAAACAATAGTAATGCAGAAGGTAAATCAGAGAGACAAAATACACAAGCACACACCAATAACTTTATTAGAATCGTCTTGTAAACCCTATTACAAGTTCTGCTTAATCAGCTTTACACGTCTAGTGTTACACCCTAACACACGCCACTGAACAATTCCTAAGCTACCCGCTTATGTCTCTCCACCGTCAAGTACTTCAGCCCCTGCTTCAGCACGACCCAGAACACTTCCAAGCGCTTCTCTCTCTCTATAAGATCAGCCTCTGTGTCTCTGTCTCTCTACAGACGACCACATAGCTATCTTATACTAACTCCATGTTCCCGAAACCCTAGTCTCCAAGGAACCACAATATAGACATCTTCCATATCAATAAGTGCAACTTTCCTTTTCTTGGAATGCACTTATTCCTCTTCCTTTAAGTCATAAACTTGCTCCTCAAGTTTATTCCTCTTTGCCTTTTCTCCAAGATACTCTCTTGCTCTCCAAGTCTACACGACTCCAGCTCAGCATCTCGACTCCACATGGTCTTCACCACTCACTACGACGTCTGCTACAGCAACTACGTCAGCGACTACTTCAGGGCGGACATCTTTACATCAACATACCGGACAGCAATCATCAATCTTGTGTCTCCTACTATTGAACCATGTGGCGACGAAGCTTCTTGTGGCATCATCCGCTTGTAGTTGCTTCTTATCTATCTGGAGGACTGTATCTTCAAGTTTCCTCACAGAATTCTCGATGTATTCGATTTTGTCAACTTTCATGTCGATGGTCTGGTAGGTATGTACGGACAATAATTTCAGCTCACTCTGTAATGCATCGATCCTGTCCAGAATAAACTGATCTCGGTCTGCTAAAGACTCGGTGTCGATCGATGCTACGAGATGCGCGTCGGTCATTTCGCTGAGGGGTATGTCGGTCGACTCAGCATCCATTGTGTCGATCGACTGTGAACACTGCCCTTGGTACTGCAGAGCACGTATATTGCCCTTCATATGGCGAGTAGTTCTGCAGAGGCTATTAACCCGTTCGTTAACAGTGTAGTCAATTGTATCACAGGTCCCGTTGAGTCTCTTTTCCATAGCATCCATAGCCTCGTACAGCTCATGTTTAAGTTCATCAACTTCTGCTGTAGTGCCTGCTCTCTTCGCTGGTGGTGGCTTGCTGTCGATCGATATTGGTCTAGACCTATCGATCGATGGAAAAGTAGCATGCTTAGCTCGGTCGTTCTGGCGAAGTGTGTCCAACTCTTTCTGTAGAAGATCTATCCTCTTGCTTAACCATTCGACATTGTTGTTGAGAGGGCTGTAGACGTCTCCAATCCGTGTATTGATGTAAGCAACCTCCCATTCATCTTTCTTAGGTAATGAACATTCTGGTCGGTCCATGGATGTAGTCTTGCCGATGTCGATCGATGGTACAGGTACTCTGTCGGTCGATACTGGTGGCGTAGCCTCTTTCTCAAGCATGGTCAATATGTTTCCAAGCTCCACTCTTATCTCAGCCATATCATTCTGGAAGTCCTTGTAACTGACATCCAAAGGCTGGAAAGTGTCTTCCACCAATGTGTGCATGTTTGCCTCAAGGTGCGCCTGAGCTCTCCATACATCAGTCACCATATCATCCACCTCCTCTCTACTGTAGGGCACTGGTGGTGGTGTGTATGCATGGTAAGGGCGTGTGTGTATTGGAAGTCGTAAGCAACCTTTGTGAAAAAGGGATGCTCTATCCAAAAGTCTCTTTACTTGCTCCTTGGTAACATGGATGATCTCACCATCAACTCCTCTAGCATAGCCAAACTCATCTCTGTAGACACCATATTCATCCTTAGTTTCCCACTTGAATCTCCTGGATCCATCAGTATTGAAGGCACGTCGTCCAAACTCCAATCATCTGTCGGGCGATCGGACTCTTGGTCTGTCGATCGATCCGGGATATCCGCCGTCGATCGACGGTGTTGAAATGATGTCGATCGATGGTGAATGTCGAGGTTGACCGAAGTGTTGAGGAACTGTGTCCTCCCTCGTGTTGGTGTTGTGGCTGTCCTGGACGTGATGTAGGATGTCTGGATGGCTACGTTGCTGTGTGAACAGGTTTTCTGGTCCATTAGCAACTTGGAGGATGTCTGCTATGTCCTCTCTTGTTATGTGCAGGACTCTTCCATCCATAGCTCTTGCATAGCCATCTGTGTCTCTGAAAATTCCAAATTCATCAGGTGTTAGTGAAACGTTCCTGATATCATTAGGTTCATGAGATCTCGGTTGAGCTCTGTTGAAGGTGTCGATCGATGGGTGTGTGGTGGTGGCGATCGATGGTGCACGTCTAGCTGCACGGTTGGATCGATTGAACATGTTGTTGCAGTCTTCCATTGATGAATCTCTGAATGCTGGAAGCTGCTGGGTAGAAGGTGAAAAGTTTTGAATTTTTGTGGCTTGAGTTGTCAACCTTTTATACCCATGTGTTGCCCTAATCGGTGAAATTCTGATTTTGTCCTTTAAGTCGTCCGGATTAATATCGATCGATATTATACTGGCAATGTCGATCGATGGACGATGTCGTTTTGCTGGATGAAGTAGATAATCGATCGATGGTGGGCGGTTGATGTCGATCGATTGTGGGAATCGAATTGCAAATCTGTCATTCTCCAAGTAATTTTCCCAAGCTCTCTCTTCCCAATAGTCTGCATCATGTTCTTCACTGTGGTCTCCACTGTGGGAAGAGGTGGCTATGTCTACTGCAAAACTCTCATGAAATCCGCTATCCGCCCAACTCCTTACTGAGTAATCATCTTCCTTTCGGTTGGGTGGGATGTCGAAATTCGGGTAGGAATGATCTGGTAAATCGAGTTGATCATCTGGTGGGTCTCTGTCGATCGATGATCCATAGTTGTTGTCAATCTCCTCCGACTTGCAAGTGTCGATCGATGACGTCAAAGTACTGTCGATCGATCCCGAGTACTCTGTCTCGTACTCGACTTCACAATGACAAACTGCGATGATACCAGTATCATCTTCCTTTACCACTAATTTGGCTGGTGGTTTGCCAAGCTTGACAGGGTCGTAGTGGATATCTGGATCTATCATAGTCAAGCACATCATGTTGGTGTTCATGTCACATATGGCTCCTACTGTAGCCATAAATGCTCTTCCAAGTAAGAGGGAAGAGTTCCAATTTAGCTTGATGTCTAGGACATGAAAAGCCACAGGGACGATAGCATCACCAATATGTACCTCCAGGTCTTTGACGAAGCCTCCGGAGTTTCTCTGAGAGTAATCCACGAAAGTAAAGATCTCTGGTGAAGGCTCTACTTGCAGGCCCAGATGGTCTGCCATGACCTTTGGTAAGATGCTGACTGATGAACCAGTGTCACATAGTGCATGAGGAAATTCAATCCCTTGTACCACACAGGGTATTGCAAACTTCCCAGGATCACTCTTCTTTAGCAAAGTAATCCTTTTCCTCATCTCTTCTCTGACATTGTCAAACCTTCTCCTAATGTCAGTTTCAGTCTCCCTTGTTTCTCTGAAGAACATCCACAATCTCTTTGTGAAATAAACCTCCTCAAAAGGTTTCTCTGGTGGGATTCCGATAACTCTCTTAGTGAAACCATCAATCTCCTTTTCATTAGCTTCCCTCTTAAGGTTCTTAGGAATCTTCTCCTTTCTACTCCTTAACCTTCTTTCTTCAGTTTCCTCTGATGCAGGTGTAGTGTCTGAAAGGTTACCAGTTATTTCGGTAGGGTTAGCTTGTGGTTTCGGTGTGGGTCTGAGTGCATTGATTTGGTTGATGTCTATCGATGGTAGTTGCACTCGGTATGTGAGAGGTGCGTGTCGATCGATAGGTGGAGAATAGGGTCGATCGATACGGTTCTTTTCTTTGTGTCGATCGATGAGTGGCTCGTCTTGTCGGTCGCTATTTTCGTAGGCGATCGACACCATTGTGATCCACCGAGACTTAGTGAACTTTCCACTTCAAAGTCTCCTTCTTGTAGCTTCTCCTGTTTCACCACTTGCCAGAAATCATCATCTAAGATAGCATTGACGTGGTGTTTCCTATTTCCTTCCCCTATTTCCTTAGAAGTTCCAATCCTTCTGATAGAGTCTTCAGTCTGGACAATCTGTGTCTCAAGTTTCTTAACTTGGGTGCAGATGGTGTGTATCCTCGTGGTCAGATTGTTAAAGACAGAATCAATCTTCCCATTGAAGTCTACTGTAAGCTTCTGCTGACCTTCCAGAACTATATCAATCATGGCAAACTTACTCTCCTGGGTGGGTAGCAGTGGGTTTTGGTAAGCTGAGATGCCGTAGTTCCTTGTGTTGGTGAAGGGTTACTGATACTGTGAACTCTAGTTGTAATTACTCTTCTGATCACTGCCAAAAAAGTTTCTGTTTCCACTCTGGTTTCCATATCTCTGAAATCCAGTACCTCCAATGTAGTTCACATCTTCCTTTGTATCATCCTCTCTAGCCTCTCCTTCTTCAGCTGAGCAGACTGGCTGCCCCAGAAATGCCTGTAAAGCATCTATCTTGGCTCTGACTTCATTCATCTGGTCTTCCCCGATGGCTGCAACCGATTTCTTCTTGTCAGAGTCAGTGTTTTTGGTGATGCTGCTGTTGGCTAGGTTCTCAATAAGTCTCACAGCCTCTATTGGATTCCTAGTGTTGAAGTTCCCCTCACTAGCAGTATCAAGAGCCATATGATACCTTAAGGCGATACCTCTGTAGAAAGTGCTTAACAGCTGCACTTCATTGAATCCATGGTGTGGACAGTCTCGCTGGAAGAACTTGAATCTGATCCACGCGTCTTTAAAAGTCTCACTAGGCTTCTGCGCGAAAGTGGCGATTTTGCTTCTTAAGTCTTCAGCGCGTGCCTCATCAAAGAAATTACGCAGGAAGGCATTTTTGATGTCGGCCCAGGATGTCAGTGATCCTGTAGGTAGTTGCTTGAGCCAGTGCGAAGCTTCTCCAATCAGTGAGTATTTGAAGAGCTTGCAGAGTAGGTAGTCCTCGGGGACTCCATCCATACGAATAGCAGCGATAAGATCCTCGAACCTCTCCAGATGGTCCATAGGATGCTCGTGTGATTGCCTAGAATAAGGTATCTGAGACACGAGAGAGTAGTACTGAGGCTTGAGCTCGAAGTTCGGCTTCTGAATCTCTAGAAGTCGAATAGCTGATCTGTTGGTGTAGTACTCGTCTGGACGGTTATAGACTGCCAACGATCGTGTTTGAGCTTCTCTTGTAGCCTCAGCTTCAGGTTCAGGGATTATGTTTCTCTGTGCATCTAGTTTCTGACCTGTTGCATTACGCAGATGACCATCTTGGTCATATAGGTTTCCATTCTCGCCCTGCGTGAGAATGACAATCGCGACCATGCTTCGCGGAGTAGTGTCGATCGATATACGGTTAGAAGTATCGAACGATGCGGATCGGCGAACGGTATCGGTCGACGGTGCTGTCTGAGTGTCGGTCGACTGTTGAACGTGAGTGTCAGTCAACGGTAATGCGGTTCTGTCGATCGATGCGGAGCGTAGGTCTTTGCGGATTGAGCGTTCCAAGTGTGCAGGATCCTCTGAGAATAATAGTTGATTTCCCCTGTTGCTTCTGGTACTGCTGGGCATGTACCTGAAAAGACAAGAAAATTTTAAATAAGAAAGGGGGTAAAAGAAAAACCTAAGATTAATAAGATTAAATTTAATGGCGATCAAAGCTCCCCGGCAACGGCGCCAAATTTGATAGTGCTCAAATTACCCAGTAGAGCTTACTCTCTCAAATAAGAGGTACAGCTGTAGTACTTAGGGATCGAATCACGAGGAGCTAGGGAACCAATTAAATAAAATCTACTAATCAATCCTAGGCAAGGTTGGTTTATATGATAGAAATGAAAATAACAATTCCTAAAATGAGTAAGGCAGTTGCTCTAACTAACAATATGAAGGGTTGTTTAAATGGGATAAAGAGTGCTAGACATAGGGTTTCTATACAGGAATGGAGATTATAATCTCTATAAATGCTTTAACAAGTTGCTTGCATGATACTATAGATCTCAGCCGCTTAACATATGTGAATGAATCACTGGTTAAAATATCTAGATCTTTGGCCACACCTTTCACATGATGACACAGAAAAAGAGTCGGTCGATATCCTTTTGAGATATCGAGCGATACACCTTTCGCGGCGCCGATCGATTCACCAGTCGGGTTATCGATCGACGGCTTCTAGATCTGCCTAGGCGCGAACCGAATATGACCGCAAGGTCTCAAGGAGGAACTGTCGTTCTTCTCAACGGGAAACAGACATCGCTCAAATGGATAATTCAAGATAATCTAAGATCCTAGTGATCTATGTTCTAGTTAGCTAATCTAAAACAAGCATAGAGTACAATCCATTTGATGAGTATCACAACTTAGCAATTATAGTTTGGGCCTAATCCCACAAACCTATTTAAACCCTAGATCTAACAAGTAGACTACTCAGACATAGCTAGACAATTCATAACAATAGATAGATGAAAGAATTGCATAGATAGAATAAAGTAGAAATACAAAAGGAGATGAGAAATCTCTCCAATCTCTCTCAAACAAATAAAACTCTAGTCTCTCTCTCACACTCTCTGCTTTGGGGTTTGTTAAAAGCTTCAAGCTTCAAATGTTTCAAAACTTGCCGTCAAAAATACTTAGCATGAGTATTTAAGCATTTCCATTAGGCTAAAAACTCATCAGGGGCAATCTCGTAATTTGGTGAAGACTTGGTGAAGTAGTCGGCTAAACCATTTCGTCCTCGATATCGATCGACAACACTGAATGTGTATCGATCGATTATAATCTTCTAGTACTCGGATCTTCTCGGCTACATCGATCGACAACTCAGGATGAGTATCGATCGATTATAATCGCAATGTTGACTTCCGACTTAGTCTTGAATGGTCAACTCGGATGTATCATCTCTTGTACTCCAAAATACTCCAAAAACATCACTTTCTCACAAAATGCTCCTGAACCTGAAAACATACCTAACAGGCTAGAAAACAGATTAAATATATAGTAAAACACTAGTATACCATGGTTAAAAACGGGTAAAATCCATGGTATATCAAACAACACCGACTTTTTTTCTGAAGACAATCTGAATATCAGAACGGGAACTTGTCCATTGCTTTTTATATGTAACTCACTTCTTGAGCAAATATCCCGCAAGTCTAACCTCGATTTTATGTTGTCTTTTGTCTTCCCCGGGATATTCAATATTGTATTCATGATGTTCTCAAAAAAATTTTTCTCTATATGCATCATATCGAGATTGTAGCGCAGAAGAAGATCCTTTCAATATGGCAACTCCCAAAATATACTCTTCGTGTGCCAGTTGTGATGAACACCGTAAGAATCATACATATTACTGGGGACATGCCAATTACCACTACGAGGAACTGTTTCCAAAGCTCCAAAGTAATCGAGTTGCTCTTCAATTTTTTGTCTAGTTAAATGTGGAGGAGGAGTGTCTCTCACATCCCTTTGGTGCCAAACCAATTTCTTGTTTCTTCGGTACGGATGGCCAATGGGAAGAAATCGACAGTGACAATCGAACCAACTTGTCTGCCTACCATTCTTCGGTTGAAATGCATATGTCGTTCCATTACAATATGGACAAGCTAATCTCTCATGTGTAGTCAATCCAGACAACATCCCATAGGCAGGAAAGTCACTTATGGTCTACAAAAACATCGCTCGCATCGTGAAATTCGTCTTCGTTGAGCAGTCATACGTCCTCTCCCCTATTGACCACAAATCCTTCAACTCTTTTATCAGTGGTTGTAGGAAAACATCCAGAGACCTTTTTGGATGGTTCGGACCAGGTATTAATATGGTCAAGAATAGCAACTCCCGTTGCATGCACATCTCCGGTGACAGGTTGTATGGCGTAAGAAAGACTGACCACAATGAATATTGTCTCCCCGACATTGCGAATAGACTAAATCCATATGTGCATAATCCGAGATACACATTCCGGCTATTGCTAGCGAATTCTGGATGTACTTTGTCAAAATGTTTCCAGGCTCTTGCATCTGATGGATGAGTCATCTCACCATCCGTCTGAGTATGCTCGGCATGCCATCTCATCTTTCCAGCAGTCTGCTCTGATTGGTACAATTTTTTCAATATGTTTATAACTGGTAGGTACCACATCCTTTGGTACGGTACCCTATTACGTCCCCGTACTTGCGGCTTGAATCGTGGCTTCTTGCAGAATCGACATTCTTCTAACTTCTCATCATCTCCCCAGTAGATCATGCAGTTACCGATGCAAACATCTATCATTTCCGAAGGCAACCTAAGACTATAAACCAGTTTCTGTATCTCATGATAAGAATCAGCAGACACATTGTCTTCCAGCAAATACTCTTCAAAGAAGTCTGCCCATTCATGTAACTTTCAGGTAGATTGTGATTAGTTTTAATATTCATCATTCTAACAGCCAACGAAAATTTAGAGAAACCTTCTCTACAACCACTGTAAAGTGGCTGATTCACCGCATTTAACATTTCATAAACTTTTTTTGCATCTATGTTAGGTTCTTCATCTTCATCATGAGCTACAAATGCATCAGCTCCTCCTGAACCCTATCATAATCTATGTTCATTATGCAAATGATGATCAACCGGTTCTTCCTGAAAATTGCTATTACTACTACTAGCTTCATTGTGATCATAATTATAACTTTCTCCATGTTGAAACCATATATAGTAATTTGGCGTGAAACCTATATTTATTAAATGCTTCTAAATATTTTCACGATTTGTCAATTTCGAATTGTTGCATTTTCGACAAGGACAGAACATCTTACCGCTTTCTTGGGCGAGCGGTGTGGAATCTGCTTGATGCATAAATGTGTCTAGCCCCGCAAGGTATTCTTTCGTCACTCTGTCGTTAGCATTTCTATGCATATACATCTACCTCCGCAACTCGAAAACGTTTCTGGAGCCTGACATTTTTCACGTTTTTATTTCTTTTCTTGCTGGTGTTTTTAAAATGATGTTCAAACGTCTATTTTTATATAGAAAATTTTCGAGTCTGGTAGTTGTAATTTTGCTAGGAATTTACGACGAAATTTAGTTAGGTAACCGAAAAAAACGTACTTCAAAATTTCGTCATTAAAGGTACGTAAAATATTTTCTCTTAAAGTAGACACTAAGTTTACGTCGACTTTACGAGGACTTTACGAAGAAACAAGTTTTCTTCGTTAAAGCCATGTTATCTTACGTTATTTTTGTGAGGAAAGTGTTTTGTCATTAATTTATGACGAAATAACGTTGATTTTATTTTTTTCGTAAGTTACTCATAATTGCGACGTAAATTTACGAGAATTTATTTTTCTCGTTAATTTTCCTCGCTAAAATGTTATTTTCTTGTAGTGTATACTCAATCCACGAATATTTTCCCTATAATATTTGTTCAATTTATCTTCACCACTAAAAAAATGTTCGCAAGATTTTTGGTGCAGACTTTAGCAAAGGCAGTTGAACTTGACTTTGCCCACAGCAAAAAAAAAAAATCTAGGTTTTTGGACCTTTCTTTTCTTTTCTATGTGTTCACCATAGCATACTATAACACCATAGTGATCGCATTTATAAGGAGGACCAGCCTCATATATGTATCCTGTCATCTAGACATCAATGTTAAGATTATAATCTACAAAACTAAAGTACAGACAGTAGGAAAACGATATAAAACTAACCCGTTTTTTTCTAATGAGGTAGAATTCAACATTGTCGGTTTCATTAGAGCAGTTGGAGCAGGTAGTGATTCGGTATAACAAGCTGATTTTTGAGTCTGTATCACTATCTTCCCTACTAACATCGAAAATTTGTTCACCATAATCTTCTCCATCACCTATAGCTAAACACATTATACTGATCATTTCTTGTTACTATGTTT
This sequence comes from Raphanus sativus, assembly GCF_000801105.2. Taxonomy (NCBI): domain Eukaryota; kingdom Viridiplantae; phylum Streptophyta; class Magnoliopsida; order Brassicales; family Brassicaceae; genus Raphanus; species Raphanus sativus. The sequence goes on along the minus strand of NC_079514.1, from coordinate 23,805,894 downwards.
ATTAGTATATAAGGAAAGAGCATTTTCGTACAATTGGATAATTGATGACTTCCCAAAGAATAATCATATCACCATCTAGCTCTACCAGAGTGTCATTTAGTTCATTTGTACAATTAACAATTTCATATACTTGATTGATAGTAACTAAGCTTGAAAATGTTTGGAGTAGATTTATTGGATGAATATTTATTCATTTACTCCTATTGAAGAGCTTCAATCTTTGGGGATGTATTGGTGTCTTTTCCTATAAAATTAATTTAGGAAAAAATTGTTTTTTAAGCCGAAGAAATGATAACTATTTTCGAATAGACTAATTTCTATATTATATTACTTTTGTTTTTAATGTCCTTTAATATTTTCGAAATAAATCAAATAAATAGTTTTACAAACAAACGAAATTCAGAAAATAGTAAATACTAATGAAATATCTATACCAAATTATTGATATTTTTCCAGTTTTAAAAATGTTTAAATCATAATGTTATATTTTGTTTTAACAGAAAGTAGAATTGGCATTCTACAAAATAGAAAATAAAATAAATTTTTTCATTGAATTTACTATGTTTAAAATACCTAATTTACGTAAATAATAGTAATCTAAAAATATTTAGAATAAATATTATGTGTTTAATCTATATTTTAAAATCTGTAGAAATTAGAATCTACACATTATTATAAATCTAAAATCTATAGACCAAAATTTATCATTACTATAAATCTAAAACTCGTAGAAATCGATTTCAAATATTCTCTATATATAAAAGGATAAATAGTTAAAAGGTCATAACATATATAAATGTATAGACTTAAAAGAAAAGAAAAAAATGTATAGACTTTGTTAAGTGATCACGATATACACAAGTTGGATGGTACGTTCGTAATTTTCCGAAAGAGGGCACGGTCCGAGTCCAAAGTCCGAACTTCCAAGTTGCTTATGGATTAAGTTTGGGTTACTAAGCTACACGTGGCCAAAGTTTAACAGCCACGTCGTGATTCGGTGTCTTGTGGGGTGTGCCTGTAAACGTGGTGGCCATGTGGCTGGCTGGCTACGCCAATCTATGCATCTTTGAATTTACGGGGGTGCATGTAACTAAACCTAACTAAAGTTAAGAATCTTATACAATATACTTTGTATGTAAAACTAAAGTTCTGTAAAGTATTGATTATAATTATAATTAAAATAAGAAAATGTTTTCATGGTATGGTAAGGTATAAAAAATACATACTCCCTCAGTTTCAGAAAATACATATTTAATGAAAAATCGTAAATTTCAAAAAAAAGTTAATGTATTTATTAGATTTCTATTGGTTAAAAGTTATAGAAAATTATTATTTATAAAAAATAATATATTTACAATCAAATTTTTAATATATTTCACTCATAGTATAAACAGATAATTACTAAAGTAAAATATTTTAATTTATTATCTTTGTGCATATTTTTATTAGTTAAATAAATATTTATATGCTGTTTACCAAAACGAACAAGCAAATCTTTGTTGAAGAAAGAAATCGTTTTCTTTATTTAGAAAATGGAAATAGTTTTTTAATGTTTGCAAATAAAATAAGGCAACTTGACAATGTTAACAGAAATCTAATAAATGACTTTAAAAATGAAAATAGTGAAGAAATTAACTTGAATTTTGCGCACTGATTGTTTACCTACTGATTGTGTTGAGGGGGGTAATAAATATTTTTCATTAGGGGCATGAAGCATATGAAGCAAACAAATATTCTGTTTTATCTGATTCGCATCAAAAACACACCATATTCCGGTCTGGTTACCCAGATCACCTCAAGTTTGAGTAATAAAATAGCCTTTCGTTGCCAAAAAAAAAAAAAAAACCTTCAAAATATGTGTATGATGGATAGTTTTTGCGTCATGACACGCTCTTTGGTGGATGGGAATGTGTATGAAAATATTCGACTTGGAAACATACCACTTTAGAATCTAAGAACCAGTGTAGACGATTATCACCTCTATATGTAGAAGTCGAAATGGTTATTGATACACCATGAATTTGATCTATTTTTATTTATGGTATATTAGTGTTTTAGGATATATTTAATCTATTTTTGAGTCTATATAGCATATTTATAGATTCATGAGCAATTGGAAGAAAAATGGTGATTTTAGAGCATTTTAGAACACTTTAGAGATTACACCCGAGAAGACCATATCAACCACTCGAGGTCCACACGGAGAGACGCGCGTCCATCGATACACCTTTAGTGTTATCGATCGATATTAAACTGCAGAAGCCCGGATTTGGTTACAGCCGACTTGAAGCCCAAGACTCAATCTATTTACTAAAATGCCCTTGGTGAGTTTTAACCTAATTATTCTAGTGTTTATATCTTGCCTAAGTGTTTTGGCACAAACACAGTTTTTTAAGAGTCTTTAGACATAATTTTTTTCTTTGGTGAGAGAGAGTTATCATTGAGAACTATCTTGAACACCTTTTGTTTTTTATTTTATTCTATTTTTATGAAGCTTTTAATTATTATGATTTTGCTTTGCTTATCTATGTCTGAGTAAATACTTTTGTTTGATTTAGGATTCAAATAGGTTTTGAGAGATTAGCCCCAAATATGAATACTTGAGCATGTGATATTCATCTCAGAAGATTGATCTTAATGCTTGTATAGGAGTAGCTAACCTATACATGATAACAAAGATAAAATCCTTGGATCTATCTTCTCTGAGCTAAATTTTTTTTGGAAACAGGCGACATCTGATTTGGCAAACTCTTTAGCGAACTGTTATCAACCCCGCGCATAAAGCTTACTAGTAGCGCATCGGTCGATACTCCTATAGAGTCATCGATCGTTAGACGCGAGGCATTGTCGATCGATACGTGCAACAGCCGGTCGATCGACGTCTTTCTATGATTCACAACTAAGGTGTCTCATCAATTCTAGTAATAGATAGCCATTAACGACAGTTAGGTTATTGCAATGTTGGGTTCTTTAATATCATGCAAGCATCTCACATAGGCATTCATACTACAATAATCCTGAAAACCTGAATAGTAATTCTAAGTCTAACGCCTTAATCATATCTGTTAAACCCCCAAATCAATCAAATGAGTAATTGTCCTGCTCAACCCAGTTTTAATTTTCTTGTTATTTACTGCTTTGAAATCTCCAACCTAACTTAGTTACAATAAGATCTAGTGATTCCCTAGCTTCTTGTAGATTTGATCCCTAAATACTACAACTTGACCTATTTTTATGAGAGTAAAGTTGCTTTACGGTAATTTGAGCTCTTATCAATTATATGGGTGATGCAAAATATGCTACATTGCCCAACTTGTGAGAACTTTAGGATAAATTGCAACGAGTTGATATCAAGGATGCGAGATCTAGGTTGATGGCAAAATTTCTCGAATGAATTAAATGAAATATTGCGATTAAGAGGGGACTAACATAATTTATCTACAAGCTACATTCCACGAGCGATAATTCAGCACAAGTTTTTTTAGCATAAATTACTAGATCTTTCACAGAGAATTAAAAAATATATATATTAGAACAACCCGAGAACAAGGATAGAGATTATATTACAAGACCGGTTTAAACAAAATTTCCAAAGCCTATGTATTACTAAAACTAGCTTCACTCATCCACTAACCAGGCATCTTCCGCTAGTCCGTTTTTAATATTTCTGGGAATCGGCCGTTCTCAGCCTTCGACAATGACCATTGATAGATGGGTTCTCCTTGTTGCCTCGGATGTCTAAATTATCCTTGTCGTCTATGGAGTAGCTATTTCCCGATGAACGCCTCAGAATTTGTAATTGTCTTTGTCGATGAACGTACAAATGCAAAAGAAAGAAGGTAAAGACACAAACCTTTGAAAATCGCTCCAAACCGACTGCACAGACTCCTACAGCACCGAGCTGCCCAATGAGAGGAAACCAAAGACTACAAACCAATGGGCAGAGATGCATAAAAGCGGGTACGGGTAAACCACCGTGAAACGAAGCAGTAACTTGCTCATAAACCTCAAAAAGCAAATGCAATGTAACATTACCATATTTGAACATGATGCACGGCACTGGGATCTGCCAAATAGCCGGTTGTTCCACCAAGACTCCCCATGTAACACCCCCAAACCGTTTTAAGACATCGGTCAGCCAGTCAGGCAATAAATAAAACATGCCCAAAAGACCTTCCTCTACCCGGTCCAGAAATGTTACAACGGGTTAAGAATAGACTTTCAAAGTCACAAAATAAGATTAAGTAACCCAGATTATCCATTCAAAACTCGTTTCCTCTAATCTTCGGTCTTAGGCTTTGCAACCGTTCCGAATCATAGAGTTGTGTTAGGTCGGACTAACCTAATATCAGATTCAACACGTCTCGAATATAAAACATACTTTATATTATATATACATTATATTGAGTTCACAAGCCCAAAATATTATACATATGGTCCATGGACGCAGCCGAAAGTAAAACATACATTCATATATTTTGAAACGAGTCTTTAGCAAAAGATGTCCAATCTACACCAGCTCCTACAGTTCCGCAAGCGCTATGGTCTTTACTACTGGTTACCTGCAAGAATGGTGAGGAATGAGCGAACTAATTTCACTCAGTGAGCCAGGGTTCCCAATCTAACATATACAACTACCCGTTACCCCAAACCCAACCTCAAACACAAGCAAGACGGGTAGTTCAACAATTAATAAACAAAGCATTAAAGCAGTAAACAATAAATTAAAATGCATATATATAATCCTAGGGTCCAACATAATCATTCTTCCTCCATACAAGGGACACCGGCAATCCCTTCACTATTACACCACAAAGGCGTAGGCGCTCGAGAATCCGCCCGGTCACGGTCCTCAATCGGAATCTCCGTGCCCCGGTCCTCTATCGGACTCGCAGGGGGCTGTCACATCAACGTGTGACACTCGGCCTTGGTGATCAAGCCAAGTTAAACCGAGCCCACCACTTTCCGGACCACGACCGGCTTAGTGGTATCATTTGAGGAAGCAATGACCTGCAACTACTAGAACCACTACGAGGTTCTAACACAACAGTACCAACACGAGGTACGTATATACCAACAATATACAATAAACACACAATTACAATAATCCGAGTGCTTAGACTAGTCTTGCTATCCACTTAGCACAGACATCTTCTCAAGCCCCGGAACCACAAACTGACACCTAGACTGGTCCGGTTTTCATAGCTCAGGAACCGTCTCCGGTGTCAGGAACCTGTATTAAAAATTGTTAACAAACAATTAACCGTGACTTACTGTGATTAACCGAGACGGCTTGACTCTTTGATTCCAGAAGCTGACCAAACCTTTTTTGTCCACTCCAAATCTTCGTGTTGAATCCGTATCGATAATCCTGCGATCTTGCTTCTCTTGACAACTCTCTAAAACTATTTCTCTTATTTTTCTATCTCTTCTTTTCTCTTTTCTTTCTTTTCTTTCTTTTCTCTTGTTTCTTTTCTTCTCTTTTTCTCTCTTGGCCACGTGAACAACTTAAACCTGAGTAATCACATTATTTCTTTCTTTCTTTCTTGCTTGGGCATGTATCTCACTCTTCTTCTCTTCTTTGACCAGGGTAACACGTATCTGTGCATGATAATTAAATCACTTATGATTTCCTTTGGCCACGTGCTGTTGACAAAACAAGTTGTACATAAATCATTCTCCTTTGCTTCCTTTTTTTTGGTAATGCATTAACCACTTTTCATCTGTAGCTCTATATTTTTGTTTTCACAAAAATTTATTTTCGAGAAATAAATTACGAACTCGTAATAAATTCCCAAAATAAATTATTTGAATTATTTATTTAAAAATAATTTTTTTCATGAAGACGAGATATTACATCCTCCTCTCCTTATAAGAATTCGTCCACGAATTCTCTAAGGTTTCGATGATTCCCCTTCTTCTATCACTACATCTTCATGAAAGAACTCTGTATGTGACGCTCTGAATCTTGACTCATCTTCCCAGGTTACAACTATATGGTTCCGCTTGCCCCAGAAAACTTGAACTTGAGGAATCTCTCGGTTCTTTAACTTTCGTATCCGCCGTTCACCTATTCGGATCGATCCCTCTGGATATGTGAGGTTTGTTTGCAGGTTTTCGATTTGCTCCGTCTCAATAGCATTAAGATCATAGATATGCTTTCGCAGCATTGATACGTGAAACACCGGATGTATCCGCATCTCTTCAGGTAGGTTTAGACGATAAGCTACTTCTCTGATTCGTTCTGTAATCTGGTAAGGCCCGATGAATCTTACCGCTAGTTTCCCGACCTTCCCAAATCGATCCTTTCCTTTCTGAGGTGATACTTTCAGATAAACCCAATCAACAATACTGAATACCACTTATCGTCTTGATTGATCGGCGTATTTCTTTTGTCTATCCTGAGCTTTCTTCATATTGGTTTGAATGATCTCTAGCTTTTTCATCGTCTCTTCTACAACTGCGGGTCCGAACTCTCTTCTCTCTCCAACTTCGGTCCAGCATAAAGGCATTTTGCATGACCGACCATAAAGCGCTTCATATGGTGCCATACCTATGCTAGAATGATAGCTGTTGTTGTAGGAGAATTCGATTAATGGTAAATGTTTCTCCCACTTCCCGCCCAATCTAATATACACATTCGCATTATGTCTTCTATGGTGCGAATGGTCCTCTCGGTTTGGCCGTCTGTCTCAGGATGATACGCGGTGCTAATGAACAACTGGGTCCCCAAATGCTCTTGTAATGCCTTCCAAAAATTTGAGGTGAATCTAGGATCTCGATCGGAGACTATATCTGTTGGCACACCATGCAACTTCGCAATCTGGTCCACATACATCTCTGCCAATACTTCTACTTTATCGGTCTCCTTCATAGGTAACAAGTGTGCCACTTTCGTCAATCTGTCGACAATCACCCATATTGCATTATTCGATCTTCCTCGAGCCGTGGGTAATCCAGTAATGAAATCCACAGATATGGAAGCCCATTTCCACTGAGGTATTGGTAAGCTTTGTAACAACCCTCCTGGAATTTGATGCTCAATCTTGACTTGGTGACATGTCTGACACTGAGCCACCCATCGCGCCACTGATTTCTTCATTCCTGGCCAATGATAATATCTTCGGATATCTCGGTATATCTTCGTACTCCCAGGGTGGATAATAAGTAACGAGTAATGCGCCCACTTCAAAATCTCATCTCGTAACCCTTCTCCCTGAGGTATTGAGATCCTGCCATTAAATAAAAGTGTACTATCAGCCGCCACATGATAGCCACTTTGGTTTTGACCTTCTTGATTCTTGACTTCCTCGATGATTCTTTTTAACTTTTCATCGCGTTGTTGCTCCTGTTTGATCTGTGCGAGTAAACTCGCCTGGGTTACTGCACGCATACCCAATGGCTCACTTGGCTCTCCTTCAACGGCCCATAATGTCATCAGCTTGAGCTCACTTGATAACGCTTCCACTTCTTGTCCAACATCGGACGCCAACTTTCTACGACTTAGTGCATCTGCGACTACATTAGCTTTGCCGGGGTGATATTGAATCTTCAGGTCGTAGTCTGCTAAAAACTCCATCCATCGCCTTTGTCGGAGGTTCAGATCAGGTTGTGTGAACAAGTACTTGAGACTTTTATGATCCGTGAATGCTTCCACGACTTCACCATACAAGTAGGACCTCCAAATTCTTAATGCAAACACCACTGCCGCCATTTCTAAGTCATGGGTTGGGTAGTTCTCTTCGTGTTTCCTGAGTTGCCTTGATGCATAAGCAATGACTTTGCCTTCCTGCATCAGCACACAACCCAATCCACCCCTAGAGGCATCTGCGTACACAATATAAGGTTTATCTTGTTCAGGTAATGCCAATACCGGTGATGTGGTCAAAGATTTCTTCAATCCTTGAAATGCTTCGTCCGTTTCATTTCCCTAGATGAATGGAACTCCTTTTCCAGTCAACTTTTTCATAGGTTTCGCGATCGATGAAAAGTCCTTGACGAACTTTCGATAGTACCCGGCCAACCCAAGGAAACTTCTTACCTCTGTTACCGTAGTTGGCCTTGGCCATTCTTCAATGGATCTCACCTTTTCTGAATCTACTGAAACTCCTTCTCCGGACACTCGGTGCCCCAAGAACCCGATCTCTCTCTTCCAAAAAGAACACTTGCTGAACTTTGCATATAGCTTCTGCTCTCTCAACCGTTCCATTACTAGCTTTAAATGTGCTTCGTGTTCCTCCTCCGTCTTGGAGTATATTAAAATGTCATCGATGAAAATTATCACGAACTTATCGAGATAATCATGGAAGACTTCATTCATCAATCTCATGAAAGCCGCCGGTGCATTAGTAAGGCCAAAAGGCATTACCACGAACTCGTATTGTCCATAACGAGTTCTAAATGCAGTCTTCATGACATCACCTTCTGTGATTGGAATCTGATGATAGCCCGACGCCAAGTCGATCTTTGAAAACCAACTTGCGCCTCTTAACTGATCCAACAACTCGTCTATCCTCGGAAGAGGATACTTTTCTTTGATCGTGATATTGTTGATTCCCCGGTAATCAGTACAAAGCCTCATACTTCCATCTTTCTTCTTGACAAACAAGACCGGAGCTCCCCACGGTGATGAGCTAGATCTTATGAAACCTTTCTCCATTAAATCTTCAAGTTGTTTCTTCAATTCTGCTAACTCCGCAGGGGCCATGCGGTAAGGAGCCTTTGCTATCGGCTTAGCTACAGGTTCCAAGTTAATTGTAAAAGCGTTACTCCAAGGTGGAGGTAACTCTTTTAAAGCTGCAAACACATCCTCGAACTCTTGTACTACCGCAATATCCTTGATTTCAACTCCGCTGCTAGTGGGTCCTTCACTAGCAGTTACTGTTACCAGATACGCCTCTCCATCTTTAAGCAAATCTTCCACTTTCAAAGCAGCTACTAAAGACACAGTCTTGCTTGGACTGATCCCGTAGAACACCAATTGCCTCTGTCCATTCTGCTTGAACAAAATACGACCCTTTGCACAATCCAACTGCGCCTGATAGCCTGATAACCGATCCATACCTAGGATAACCTCATATCCTTTTAACGGCATCACCAACAAATCTGCCGAGAATACCTTCTCACAAATTACTAACGGAACATTTCTGATGCATTCTCTAGCTTGTAGGGTTTGGTCTCCGGGAGTCAATACAGCCACATCAATTCTGTCAACCACAAATGAACCCACAAACTCGGCAGCTACCTCAAGGGTCACAAAACTATGTGTAGCCCCTGAATCAAACAATACATGTGTGGGACGACCCGAAACATGTAAAGTTCCTGCCACAACATCATTATATATCAACAACACAAACATATAAAAATTTATGCAATGGTAATGAACCAATCCATCACAAGCAATCACACAACACAAAACACAAACTAAGCAAGGTTAAAGAACCCAAATACCTGTGATGGGACCCTTGGATGGGCCTGGAGGCTTAGGATCATCTAATTCTAAAGCGTAAACTCTACCTCCTATTGCTTGCCTTTTCGGCGCTGGTGCGATTGCAGGTGGTGCTGGGGGAGGATGAACAGTGATTGGCGTAGCTTGGATAGGACGGTTGACACTGCACTGGGTAGAGATGTGTCCTTTCTTTCCACACGTATAACATGTTGGATTGTAGGAGTTTGACTGAAATGATCCAGGTTTCTTCCCGAAGCATTCACTTGACTTATGGCCCACCTTGCCACAGTTAAAACATTTTCCGGTAAACAGAGATCGTCGACTTGGACCTCCTGATCCTCTTTCCCTTTCTTTACCCTTGAATGATCCTCCACATTCACAGCCTTTTCTACTAACTCAATGAGATTCTCGTAGTTTCCGACAGCTAATCTGTTTTCAAACTCTGGTTTTAAACCAAACAGAAAGTTGGATATCATCATCTCTTCATCATCTTGTCCTCATAATACGTATCGTCGCAGTCGCATGAACTCGGATTCGTATTCTCTGACTGTCTTGTCTCTATGTACTAGGTTAGCAAACTGACGCTGAAGTCTTCGCTTGGACTCAGGGGTGAAATACTTGCGTTCAAATTCCCTTTTGAATGCTGCCCAAGTTGTGACAAGATGTCCCACTTGGTGATCCCTACTTTCCCACCATTCTGTCGCGTCCTTGTCTAAGTAATACACTGCCATCTTCTTCTTAGAGTCCTTGGAACATGTCAGGGTCTCAAAGTTTTTCTCCATGGTTCGAAGCCACTGATCTGCTTCAAAAGGATCTGGCCCTCCTTCAAAATGTGGTGTCTTCATATTCTTCATGGCAGTTATCAACGGTAACATCGGCGTAGCCACTGTAGGTTGTGGTGGAATGATTGGTTGAGGCTGAACTTGAAGTTGTTGCAGTGATCTTGCTATCACGTTATGAAGCATCTTCAGAGTGTGCTCCATTCCTACTTCTTGTTGTGGCTGGTTATGAGATCTCGGTTCAATCGGGTTCTCTCTCCTTATTGGCCTGGTCCTCGAACACTTGATTCACTATCGTCTCTTTCTGGTCTTTCCCTTGCGGTACGGTTTGGTGGAAGTTGCTCCTCTTGCGGCCTCGATTTGTCGTGCCCAAACAGATTGTCGTTTCTTACCATGTTATCCTCACTGAAGCCCTGGTTAGGGTGTGCTAGTGTTTGCACCCTTCCCTCAGATTCATATCCCAGTCCTCTCCGTCTTGAGACTCTGCCTATACCCAACATCCAATCCTATACCCCTTCACTCATTCCCCTCCTTGCCATCTGCAATCCACGAACATGGGTTTCCTATTTAGAAATCTTATTAAAGCGGAACTCTGCTGGTTTCCTAACACATCTTTTGCGACACATTTGACTCGATAAAACACGAAAACACGTGATTGACCGCATGATCTAAACCATGCTCTGATACCACCTCTGTAACACTCCCAAACCGTTTTAAGACATCGGTTAGCCAGTCAGAAAAGTAAATAAAACATGCCCAAAAGACCTTCCTCTACCCGGTCCAGAAATGTTACAACGGGTTAAGAATAGACTTTCCAAGTCACAAAATAAGATTAAGTAACCCAGATTATCCATTCAAAACTCGTTTCCTCTAATCTTCAGTCTTAGGCTTTGCAACCCGTTCCGAGTCATAGAGTTGTGTTAGGTCGGACTAACCTAATATCAGATTCAACACGTCTGGAATATAAAACATACTTTATATCATATATATATTATATTGAGTTCACAAGCCCAAAATATTATACATATGGTCCATGGACGCAGCCGAAAGTAAAACATACATTCATATATCTTGAAACGAGTCTTTAGCAAAAGATGTCCAATCTACACCAGCTCCTACAGTTCCGCGAGCGCTATGGTCTTTACTACTGGTTACCTGCAAGATTGGTGAGGAATGAGCGAACTAATTTCACTCAGTGAGTACAACTACCCGTTATCCCAAACCCAACCTAAAACACAAGTAAGACGGGTAGTTCAACAATTAATAAACAAAGCATTAAAGAAGTAAACAATAAATTAAAATGCATATATATAATCCTAGGGCCCAACAGAATCATTCTTTCTCCATACAAGAGACACCAGCAATCCCTTCACTATTACACCACAAAAGCTTAGGCGCTCGGGAATCCGCCCGGTCACGGTTCTCAATCGGAATCGCCGTACCCCGGTCCTCTATCGGACTCGCCGGGGGCTGTCACATCAACGTCTCAAGCCCCGGAACCACAAACTGACACCTAGACCGGTCCGGATTTCATAGCTCAGGAACCGTCTCCGATGTCAGGAACCTGTATTAAAAATTATTAACAAACAATTAACCGTGATTCACTGTGATTAACCGAGGCGGCTTGACTCTTTGATTCCGGAAGCTGACCAAACCTTTTTTATCCACTCCAAATCTTCGTCTTGGATCCGTATCGATAATCCTGCGATCTTGCTTCTCTTGACAACTCTCTAAAACTATTTCTCTTATTTTTCTATCTCTTCTTTTCTCTTTTCTTTCTTTTCTCTTGTTTCTTTTCTTCTCTTTTTCTCTCTTGGTCACGTTGAGATGATGAGGAAAAAGAGGAGGTTGACCTCCTTTTATAGTGGAACCAGGTGAATAGGTTTGTGACAGCTGCACCACCATTTTTCTTTGATGACCACGTAGAGACAATGACTAAGTCATTTGCTTCCTCTCCAAATTGGCCACGTTAACAACTTAAACCTGAGTAAGCACATTATTTCTTTCTTTCTTTCTTGTTTGGCCACGTATCTCACTCTTCTTCTCTTCTTTGACCAGGGTAACACGTATCTGTGCATGATAATTAAATCACTTCTGATTTCCTTTGGCCACGTGCTGTTGACAAAACAAGTTGTACGTGATTCATTCTCCTTTGCTTCCTTTTCTTTTTTAATGCATTAACCACTTCTCATCTGTAACTCCATATTTTTGTCTTCAAAAAAGTTTATTTTCGAGATATAAATTACGAATTCGTAAAAAATTCCCAAAATAAATTATTTGAATTATTTAGTTAAAAAATAATTTTTTTCATGAAGACAGGATATTACACCCCAGACTAGAAGAAACCTACACTCTTCTCGTCAACCATCTCCTCCAAAAACATTATAAAGGAAAACTTACAACATCAGACGGAAGCTTCAGATGTTTATCTCTCGATGGAGATCTTCCTACCGTTGGATTTAGCCCATCTTTTGACATAAGATAGAGCTTTTAGTTAGCTTTCCAATGTCACCGGTCTGAGGTCAATCCGCATCCTGTAGCAGAAGTTATGCCCGTTTTACTGAAGAGTGATCAGTCTGCCTCGCGAGAGGAAGCTGTCGAGAAGAGGATTGTATGTCGATCGATGCAACAAAGTTCATGTCGATCAACAGAGACATCAGAATGTGGGCTGGTTATATTTAATGACCGACTGAAGCCCAGGAGTCACCACAAAGTTACCAAATTATTTGAATTATTTATTTAAAAAATAATTCTTTTCATGAAGACAGGGTATTACACCCCAGACTAGAAGAAACCTACACTCTTCTCGTCAACCATCTCCTCCAAAAACATTATAAAGGAAAGCTTACGACATCAGACGGAAGTACAGGTGGCATGATATCAACCACACCATTATGAATCGGAACAAAAACACTAGAGAGAACAGGTCGAGAAAGGTCTCCTAAATGACTGCAACATTTAACTTAGAAGAGGAAGATTGATTAAGAGGAAGGTAACAGAACTGCAACGAGAGGCCATAGACGACCGTCTTCCACATCGCAGCACTACCATCACCACAAGCTCTGACACACGCCAGAAGCATGAGCGAAGCTAGCCTCTAGGTTAATCAAAACCTCCAGAGCTCTTTAGGCAGTAGCAAGAACAGAACACGCCAATCCAAAACACAAATGAAAAGACGTATATCTGCTGCTATACGCCTCTTAACCACTGCATGGAGATATGAATTACAAGGACTACCAACCGGACCAGAGTGACTGAGATAATTGAAGCTCCTCCACGTGCTGATTTCCTAAAGGGAAGCTTAAGGGAGCTCCTGCCAAATCCTAAAATCCGGCCTCACCAGAAGGAACCACACCCACTCTGCGCCGAGACTCCAATCACCTAGCTGAACTACGCCAAAACCAGAACTCCTCTGCACCAGAGATTAAGACGATAGAACTCTATGAGCAGAGCACCGACAAAATAAAGAGAGTGAAGGAGACACCGATGAATCAAAACAAAAACCCAGCTAACTAGGGAAAGAGGTAAAGCCTTTTGTGAGAGAGGGGTCGAGTGAGATCCACTTGAAAACAACCTTTTGTGAGAGAGGGGTCTTGTTACTTATTCTCCTTTTCCAACTTTTTTATTATTCATTTTTCATAGAAAACCTTGTTTTGTTAGTTGTTTTATTCCGGTTTTGTTATCCAAATCATCTCAAATTTAAGTAATAAAGAGATATCTAATTTCAAATAATTGATAATAATAAATTACTTCTCATTTTCTCAAAAAAGGCCTGGTGATTTGGAAGACACTCAAAATTGAAAATAGACAAAATACTCAAAAATAAAACTTAAGCAATGGCTAAAATCAAATAGAAGCACAACACATCACATGTACCAGTATAATTAGCAAGTGGCCACAACAGGCCACAAAAGAAAAAGATGATCCAGTCGCCTTGGTTGCTGCAGCGATCGACATTGTCACGCCCCCATCCCGAGATCTTGACATAGGGCCTACATGTTCCCATAAAAACAAAACTACCTTGGTTCAGATCATAAGAATTGATCGTGAAAACGGTGGGATCAGTGGAATGATCAGAATGGATCATGGGAAAGCTCAGTATATGCCAATAAATGGACCAAAGGACTTAGATAGATTGAATAGGATGAAGAGAGGAAGCTGGGCGAGTTGTACGATAGCTGGACGATGTAGATGGTAACTCGATCAGCTGAACAAAGCTCGATCAAGTGCAGTCTAGCTCAATCCAAGTTATGTCAGCTCAACTAGCTGAGGTACTAGCTCACACAGATGGGTCAGCTGGGAGTCAGCTCATCTCGCTGATATACCATGGATTTTACCCATTTTTACCCATGTTATATAAGTTTTTTATATACTATTTATTATGTATTGGAGTCTATTTAGAGTATTTACAGGTTCAGTGACGATTTGGAGAAATATGGTGATTTTGGTGCCTTTTGGAGTCTTTCGCAGTGCAGAACTGCACAGACGCTTCAGATGTTTAGCTCTCGATGGAGACCTTCCCACCGTTGGATTTAGCCCATCTTTTGACATAAGATAGAGCTTTGAGTTATCTTTCCAATGCAGCTGGTCTGAGGTCAATCTGCATCCTGTAACAGAAGTTATGCCCGTTTTACTGAAGAGTGATCAGTCTGCCTCGCGAGAGGAAGCTGTCGAGAAGAGGATTGTATGTCGATCGATGCAACAGAGTTCATGTCGATCGACAGAGACATCAGAATGTGGGCTGATTATATTTAATGACCGACTGAAGCCCAGGAGTCACCACAAAGTTACCAAAATACCCTTGACGACCAGAAACCCTATTTATGTTATTTCTAAGCCACTGTTGACGGCTACGCTTTGTTTGCTTTCTTTTGATTCATTGTTCTTAGTCTAGGAGAGAAGAGAGGAACTCCTTTGGTTTTTATATCTATTATATTGCAATTTCATCTATTCATCTATGATTTCTGTGACAGCTATCATGTCTGAGTAGATCCACCTGTTAGGTTTAGGGTTCAGATAGGTTATGAGGGATTAGCCCCAAATATAGAATTGCTAAGTTGTGGTATTAATCATTGAGATTGTTCTTAATGCTTGTTCTTGAGTAATTAACCTGAACTTGATCATAGAATCATTAGGCACAAGCGAGAGCTTGGTCTCTTATCTGACTTGTCTTCTCTGATCTAGGATTGCTAGATAACAGCGAGAGCTGGTTTAGAAACCCTAGCGAACATATATTCAACCCGCGAATTAAGCCTACTAGAAGCGCGTCGATCGATATCCCGACATGTGAATCGATCGACGAAGCGAAAGGTGTATCGATCGATACTCCTATAGAGTCATCGATCGACACTTTCTAATTGATCATCCCGACAGGTGAGATCATTGGATCTAGTAATAGATAACCTATACAACGAGAGTTGATATGTTATTCTTATAGTTGAGTTCTATAATATTATAATTTAGTATCTATATCATTATAATTCCAGCCTGAATAAAAACCCTAGATCTAGCTACCATCTTTCCATCAAAAAACTCTTGGTTACATAAGAACAACTTCCTTGTTCACTTTGCTTTCATTACATTCATATTTACTGCTTTATAACTGTTTGCCTAGTTTAATCTTAATATCTATAGTTTAGTGTGCGCCCTAGCTCTTAGTGGATTCGATCCCTAAGTACTACAATCGAACCTCTTATTTGAGAGAGTAAGATCACTTGTTAGGGTAATTTGAGTGATATCACTCGGCTAAATGGACTGTTCGGGTTTCGGGCCTATGGTCCGGGTCCAGGCTGGTGGCGGGCTGGTTAGTCCGGCCACATGGTCCATGAGTCATTGGGCTCTTGTGGGCAGGCCGTGGGCTTGGGAATAAAGTTTGGGCTTGGGTTGGACGTGCCTAGATTGGTGTGAAACCTTCCAAGATCCAACATGTACGATCTGGACCGTTGATTGTAATCGATGGTTAAGATCTGTTCCGAATGCATCAGCCATATCCATAAGAAGAGCACATCCACACGTTCCCCAGTAGCTAAGCCATCCTTTTTCATCAACAAGAAAGCCAAAGGTAAATCTGAAAACCATGTTGAGGAGCTTAAAGATTTTTCAGATTCTTTGCCCATTTATGATGAATCTGATGAAGAGCTGATTGAAAATTTGATGACTTGTGAGGAAAAATGTGATCTTCCTTCTCTTGAACCTGAGTTTATTCTTGATAATGAGCATAATATTGTAGAACTAACCGTTTTGCAACCAAAGCATCCGAGTAGTCTTGTTTTGCCTCCACAGGTTTTTGAGGAAGAGCCACTGGACTATCCACATCAAGGGCCACGTCTTGACTCTAGAGAACCCTTGGATGAAGATATAGGTCCTATCTTTGATGAGGAGGACGAACCTGGTCCAGTCTTTGATGAAGAAGCAACAAGCATCACATCCATCGCTATGGAGAGTCACCTATGCTTTGATCCCGGCACATCTCCTGCCTCTTTGTTTCCTAATCTTCAAAAGTACTGTGAGAAATCTGATTTACTTAATTCTATGCCTGGCATGTTTGTCAAGATCAGTTCTCATGAAGTGATTCGTTTTGGTCTTGACAAGATATAAAAATTTTGTATTTCAAAATCTGTTTTTGAAAACATGATTAATTCTTTCAAAATATTTGCACCTGATGAACTTCTTGATCAGCAACGTTTTCAAAATGTCAATGGCATCACTTCTGGAATTATTTTGAGCTTTGATCAGTTCTTGGAACATAACAAAGGTTTTCATCTTCTTGAAAAGTCATTTGATCTTGATTTGCAACAAACTGATTTTTGTGCTAGAAATCTTTTGATTCGTTTGTTTTCAAAGGAATTGGCTTAGATATGAGTTCTTCTAAACATGCACTGATCACTGATGATCTGTTTGCATCTTCTCTTGCCTTGGACGGTTTCTTGATTAAGAAGTTGCTGGAACAGAAATCATTTGAAACTGAAATTGATTTTTGTGATCTTGATTTTTGTGATTCTGTTTTGCAGCCTGATCTTGTGTGTTCTAAAACTGATAAAACATGGCATTTTCTGAGATCAATTTCGTGATAATTGTGTTGTTTTCAGCCTTGATGATATAGTGGTTTACAACACTTTCTTTGAAAAAATATCTTGAGTCTTTGATAATTGATTCTCAATCTGAACTTAAGCTTGTGTGTTCAGATGTTTGGCAGGATATGCACGTCTTGAAAATGAATACTATTGTTGCATATCTTGATAAAATGCTGGTATGTAATGTCTATTCTGATGTGCAACTTGACAGGCTGAAATGTGTGCTACTTGTTCTTGGAAAAAATATCTTGATTTTTGATTTGAACAAGTATTTGTCTTGCACATTTTATCATGGTCTTTTAGTGTTTGTTTTTAGTATCCAGGAAATACAGGTTCAGCCTCTGAGAAATGAAATCATTGACCGTACACACAGCCTGAGATTTGGAGAAGTTTTGTTGTCCAAACCGGCTACCTTGGAGATGCCAGCGACAGGGGTTCAGTCCAAAAAGGATATCTCAACATTCAGAATGTCTTTTGTAATGAATCCAATTTATCTGGAAAGCCAACTTAAGGATTCACTGAGGGTTGGAATCACATGAAATCTTCAAGGAGGAATGAGTTATGAATTTTCCAAACCGGAGGTTTTGCAGTCCATCTATCTGCGAGTACCAGACTTTTGAAGGAGATTCAAGCCTAGTGGAGAAACGGCCTGAGCCAAAACCGATCATAGGATTCAAGATGGATCTCTCAGCTTTCCAGAAAGCTCAATATCAGGAAAAATGGCCATGGAATCATGAAGTTATGATCCATTCTCCAAAACTGGCCAAACTTATTCTACACTTGCCTCAATGGGAAGCAATCCGATCCAGTCAGCTTCAAACCCGACCTTGGCTACCAGGAGATCAGTCTACACAATGATGGAGCTCACCTACTGATCTAGAAGAGTCAGACCAATCCATTCCATGCACAAGACCACACTGGATCAGGCGGATTCCAATCAGAAAAGAAGTAAGATCCGATTTGCTCACTTTGGCCGAACCAACATCGAGTTGCCAACCAATTCATTTTGGTCTGACCCAAACCTTTCTCAGAAACTTCTTGGAAGCTAAGTGTTTACTTTCTTCTTCTTATTATGATGTGGTTCTTGAAAATAAACAGACTTGTGATGAAGCTAACCATCTTGAACCGGTACAGACGAGTAGTCTTGTTTCTTTGTCACAGGAACTGAAACTGTTAGAGCAATCTGCCAGCACTGAACCAAAGGCGACTCCTCAGTCAATCTCTTGTCAAAACCAAAAGCACTGTAAGGATCTTTTAATTCGAGAATTTCTAAGCAAAAACACATCTTTAATTGGTTGAAAATTGTTTTGCTTAAATATTTTCATGAATTGTTTTCATTAAACTGTACTTTGAAAGGGATTTGGTGTAGGCCAAAGAATCAATTTAATTTCGTTCATGATGAAAAATTTTCGAAATTGGCACTGTCTCACTCTTTTCCTAACAGTTTTGCAGCTGTGCCTGATTTTGAAATTGGTAAACCAATTTTTGACAATCAGTTTGATTGTTTGATGCTTTTCCACGTGCTTGATGATTATCCTAAGAGCTTGGATCCTGTTTTTGATGTCTTAAGGATAGAGAAACCTTTTGACTATTTCTCTATCAGATTTGATGTGGTTTCTCTAGTTGTTTTGAATAAACAGGATAAGCATGATCATTTAGCACTGATGGACGCCAAAGGACTTGGAATTACTTGATGAAAACGAGTTCAAAACTTGAAGGAAGTTTCTCTCCAAATTTTTCCTTCATTGAATTTTACTTGTTTTTAAAAAACTTTTGTCTGATTCACTTGCTTTTGATTCAGGTAAAATGGATTTGAGGACAAATCCTTTTATTGAGAGAGAGTATGATACGCCATGGATCGAGCACCGACCTGTTTGGTTCATGGATACGGCCCAAGGTGGCCTTCTTGTTTACCAGCTCGACCAAACCGAGGTTCTCATGTCGGATCATGCCAGTCCTACTGCCCGTGTCATACCATCAGATCAGTCCGTCCATACTTTGCTTTTTTCCCCATCAGTTCGTGCTGATCAGACCGTCTGTACCATTCCATCTGATCACCCCGACCGTACCGCACGTGCGGTCCACTGTATCGACCCACGAACATCCGTAATGGAGCTCAATCTTGAACCATGACCTAGAGATGGAATTTATTGACCCACATCACTTCTTTTCCAACCATTTCAACATTCTAAGTGTGATAGTCAAGCCAGAATCCAGTTGGAACGAGAAGAATCCAAAGATGTCCACAGATTTTCCCTTACGGCCCTTTTGGTGCGTCTAGTGTGTCCGGAAGGCTTTGCTGATGTTCTTGCTTCAGTGTCCGACCCTACGATGGATTTTTGTCCTTTATATTTCACCAAGGGCATGGATACTTGAGCTGTCCAAGGACTTGTTTCACACCAGTACACAACTTGGTCCAGCAGATCATCTGATAGTTCAGTCCGTTCGTGTTAATCACCCGACAGGCCGTGTGGATCGTCCTGATCATGTCCTGATCCTTACACCAAGTACCAGCACGACCAGAATGAACCTGGACAGAAGAAGAGTCACTTTGACCAATTTTCATCAAAATCAGCAATTTGGACTCATTAATAATTATCTAATCAAATGTTGTATTTTTTAGGCATTGTTTTCTGCATTTTTATTTTATTGTCTTTGACTACAACTCCTATATATATGGCTTTAGAGCTACGAAATAAATCAGATTGTTTTCCTCTTTTTATGAGTTTTCACTCTTTGTTCTTTGTTACAACATTTCTTAGTTTGTTGGTGAGGTTATCTTCAAGTTTCGAACTTTATTTTATTGGACCGGTGCGTCACATCCGGCAACGATCGAAGTCTGGTAGTTTCATTGGGCCTTCCGCAACCGTTTGTGTCACCTTTCATTCCATGAGTTCTTTCTTTTTGCGAGTTCATATCCACTAAATCCGTTAGAGTGATCATGTCCCGACCTAGGACGTATCACTAAGGAAGTCTTTAGCTAAGGTCTAAGTTAGCCTTCGCCTATGCACGATATTATTGATAAAATGCAAAAAAATTAAAGGTTCAGACTAGAAGTGAACCGAGCGACGTGAGCCGTCGACCGCAGCCTAGGCGGCCGGGATCGGATCTTACAGACATTATACTATATGCAGCTAGGTATATATATAGTAAATTGACTTTATTTTGTTAATTATTCTGTAGACTATCGACCTTTTTGATCCGTTATGGTCGAATCCCTGCACACGCATAAACCACATATTTGGACAGATCTTGATTTCGATAAATTGTTCCCCAATCATACGTTTTCGACTTGCAATTTAATTATCCAGAAAGTTTAGAGTTGCCGATCTATATCTAATCCTAATTGAACCTACAAGTATATGATAATATGCTTCGGGTGTTTTAATAGTGAAACTATTAATAAATATAAACATCACATGTTCAACTTGTAAAGTTTATATAATACATACAAATATTGAGCCATTGGGGCTATTATCATGATAAGAACTAGTGGCCTAGTGGTAAGGATAGGCAAATAATTAGGATCTATGATTTGATTCTATAACAATCTAATCTGGTCTGTAAAATTAAGTTATCTGAAATCTCGTAGTTGTTAAACTTGATTTTCTCTATACTTTTTGTTTGTTCAATATATGTATATATTATGCATAGAGCACAATCATTTTGGTAGCTTTTTGGAAGAACACATGATTATCATTGGTGATGTTCTATCATTTCGAGGGACAAATCCATCGTCTCTCAATTATATTTTTATTTATTAAGAAATATATCTTTAATTTAAATAAAAATAAAACCATTAAAGTAGATATACGACAGGCTTTTCTTGATACCAAGTACCAGCACGTATTAATGTCCTGATCCTGTATTGTCTTTTCTTGCTAAATTAGAAACTCTGTATTGTTGTTTTAAGTTTCTATATATATATATATATATATGTCTAGAGAGGACATGTTAAAGCTTGGTGGAACCACTAGAGATTAAGTTGAGAAGAGAAGACGATTGCTACGTACCGGCAACTTTTTAGCATGGAGAGTGAAGTTCAGCGTCCACTTGCTGATTTTCCAGTGAACATCTGGGAAGATATCTTAACTTCGTTCTCAAATTCGGATCTTGTACGTATAGCATTTTCATGTCTTTATTTCATGCATACTTTATATTATTGGAGTCCCTTATAGTATAGCCTATTATTATTATTTGATTCAATGATATCATAATAATTCACTTCCATATAGGGAAGTGATAAACTTAAAGAGAAGCATATTACTCTAAAGGAGACTGTGAAGGAGTCGTTTATGGCTTCAGGAGCGAACCCAATAGAGAACATCAAGTTCATCCACACACTATGTCGCCTTGGTGTCTCCTATCATTTTGAGAAAGATATCCCAGAGAAACTGGAGAAGTCGTTTGATTGTCTTGATTTTAATCAGAAGATACGAGAAGAAGGATGTGATTTGAGCACGGTTGGAATAGTTTTCCATGTTTTTAGGCAATTCGGGTTTAAACTTTCAGCTGGTAATGTTTTTTTC
The DNA here is from genome assembly GCF_000801105.2 of Raphanus sativus. NCBI lineage: Eukaryota > Viridiplantae > Streptophyta > Magnoliopsida > Brassicales > Brassicaceae > Raphanus > Raphanus sativus. The sequence continues at coordinate 23,784,065 of NC_079514.1, read as the reverse complement.
CTTTAAAACATTTCAAATGAAACTACGGAATTATATGAATGAAGTTTACGGAAAAATTGGTATTGGTTTAACGCAATTTTTTTTATGTCTGCGTCTCAAGATGTGTTTAACAAGTTCAAGGACGAGGATGGGAAGTTCAAACCACAATTAGTGGCAGATGCAAGGGGCATGATAAGCTTATATGAAGCTGCACAATGGAGGACTCCTGGAGAAGACATTCTTGACGAAATTCTCGCGTTCTCAAATTCTCATTTAGAAGAAATTTCTTCTCGGTCTAGCCCTCATATCGCAACACGCATCAAGAACGCCCTAAAACATCCATTTCACAAAGGCATCTCCAGGATAGAAACGAGGCAATTTATCTCATACTACGAGGCTGAAGATAAGTGTGACTCAACATTACTTGAGTTTGCAAAGATCGACTTTAATTTGCTGCAAATGCTACACCGCCATGAGCTTGCTTGTGTAACCAGGTAACTATCTCAGCTGCTCAACACATGCATATAACCGTACCTCAGATACTGGGATGTAATAGCAACCCCAAGGATAGTATTTTATTATGGAGTTCTTAAGTTATATTTATCTATATATATATATATATATTGGACCAATAATATCCAAATTGGAATTTAGTTTGGATTTCCAAGAATTTTAGTATATTCTTGATTAAATAATATTTAATATATATATACCTAAATATATAACTTAAGAACCCTATATTAATATACTACCACTGGAGTTTTTTTTTAAGCCATCAGCAATAGTAAGAAATTTACTTAAATCTTTTTCTTTTTTTTCACCGAATTTACTTAGGTCTTAAAGTTATATCTTAAACCAGCTTTAAAAAAAAAGTTATATATTAACATTATAATAGTAGTATCCATTAAAAAGATGACACCTGTAAAAGTAAAGAGACAATAGACTCTTTGGGAAGAGTTGTTCTTTCGTTTCTCTCTTCTTTCTTTTTTTGGAAAATTTTTTTTTGGTCAAAAAAATAACAACAATATCTTATTAGTCTATTTTTTGTACTATTTTCCTCTAATACCCTTTACTATTTTCTGAAATAAATCAAATAAATAGTTTTACAGATAAACAAAAAATCAAAAAATAGTAATACTAATGAAATACCTATATTAACTTATTGATATATTTTTCAGTTAAAAAATGTTTTAAATCATAATTTCATATTTTGCTCTAAAAATGTAGAATTGACATTCTACATAGTAGAAAATGTGATCTACTTTTTTTCATTGAATCTACTATGTTTAGAATATGTGTTTTACGTAAATAATAGTTATCTAAAAATATTTGGAAAACACATTCTACGCTTAACTTATAGTTCTAAAATCTGTAGAAATCAAAATCTACACATTACTATAAATCTAAAACTAGCAGAAATAGATTTCTAACATGTTTACTGTATTCTACCTATTCTAGAATGTATGTTCTACGGGTAAGGATAATATTAGAAGATAAATGTTTGGGAATATTTTGTTTATTTATTTATTAATAAAAATCAATTTTAAAAAAAAAGAAAAAAAAACTTTTAAAAAAAAGATCTTTTAGTAAAAGAAATTATTTTAAAAAAATATATTTAAAAAAAGGAAATTCGTCTTTGGGCTAAAAATTAATTGAGATTTTTAATTTCAATTTTTGTTTCTAAATTTTTTAGTAAAAAAAGTTATATTTTAATATTCAAAATTAGTTTTTAAATTGTAGTTTAAAAATTATAATTGAAATTTAAGAGCAGTATTGTCATTTATAGAAAAGATTAGTCTAATAGGACATAAAATAAGAGAGATTAGATTAAAAATACATAGTTATTGTTTTTTGGGTAAAAAACAAATTTTCTTTCTCTTTTTTAATCTGTACTTTTGTTTATTACTTTAATTACAGAACCAGCTCAGATAATAATTGTTGTGGACGCCCTAAGAGCAACTCCACAGTGATAAACCGTATAAATTTTTAAAAGAACAAATATATTAGTATTTATAGTTACTCAATCATGTTATATTTTCTAAGTCAATGAAAACACTAATTTTTCTCTTACATGATGACATGTGTTTTTGGGATGTATTAATAGTTCTAAAAATTTTGGTTTTCTTTCTCTTAGTTTCATTATTTTGTTCTTTTTATTAAATATTTAGAAACCCTCTTTAATACTAATTGTTAGAGCTGTTCTAACACAAAATGAATATAAAAATATATTCAATTTAATAGGATAAAATACATTGGTAGATCTAAAAAATATTTTTAATAGAAGCATAAAATAATTATTAATAAATATTATATATATATATATATTATATCTTTCGAAAAAAAACCTTACAAATAAAGGAAGAGAAATGATGAATCAAATAACTAAAACTATGTGCTAAAAATATTGAATAGAAAAGAACCAAGGAATAAGAATATTAAGAGAATGCAACCTAAGAGAAAAGCAAAAAAAAAATATGATAGGTGGGCAAAAACGAAAATCATAAAATAAAATTAAAAACAATAAGGAAAAAACGGATGATACAAAAAAAAAAAAGATGGCAAGATAAGGGGAAAAGGGGAATATAATAAGTAGCCTTTTTTTTTTTGAAACACCAATAGAATAAGTAGCCAAAAAAGAAAATTAGAAAATAATAAAAACGGGTAAGAAAAGGGTTTTATAGGGGATTTGGTCGGTGGTGGTTCAGTAGGATCATAATGAGGATAGAGACCAAGACCAACCATGCTGCACAACCCACCTATGCACAACCTACCTTGTTCAATGTACGCGTCGGTCTTAAACACAACTTTTCCCCACGCGTACACCCGTAGGAACCCACTGCACCTTCACACATTTTATGTTTTCAACAACGAAGGGCAACACGTTTTGACTAAACCTTTCACCTTCACCGACCAAAGAGATATCACCGGAAAAAAGCCAAACGGCGCCGGATACTCGCCGGAACTCAACCGCTGCTTCACATAACAACACATCAAGGATCCTTTCCTCGGAGAGCTTCATCGAACAAGGTCGAGATCTTATCCGGACCGTCAATCCACCACTCGAGAATACACCATCACCGTCTTCATCACCTTAGTACCATCACCGTCTTCAATCATCTGCGGAACCTCACATGGATCGAAGATCCCACAAAACCAACACCGCTTCTCGATTGATAAATCAAATCGAGAGTCAAGACTCGAATAAACATCGAGCGGTAGAACCAAAAGCCGACAAACCCACCATCCAAGATAAGGTGCAGTCTCCGGAGTCAAAGCTGGACGCCCACCACGAGGAGAGCGCAGCGCCGGAAGCAGGGCCTGACATGCATCACCATAGTCGTACATGCCGGAATCAGAAAACAAAAGACGATTGATAACCTAGAAGTGTCGCCGCAAGCAAGACAATAAATCCCGACCGACAATGTGGCTATGGATGCCCACCATCGTCAGTCGGAAACTTAAATCGGTTTTTACCTTTTTTAGAGAGAAGACGGAGGTTTAAAAAAAAAGTGTTCATACTTGTTTAGCTGAACCTAAAAAATAATTTAGCATGTGGTACAATATATATATATATTAAAATATAAATTATAATATATTTTGTTAAATTATATATATATTTAAAATTTACATTAGTCACTAAAAGTTTACTTTTTATAATTTTAAATATTTTAAAATATTTCTTTTTAAGTAATAGTATAAAATTATATATAGAACATAATATTATTTAAAAATATTCATTTTAGTTTTTATGTTAATCTCAGTACTGAAAATAGTAAATGAAAAAAAAGAAATCACTTGTAAAAAGAAATCACTTGGAGTATATAACTGTAGGTACTGAAATAAATGAAAAAGGGAAAGGTGACTAAAATGTAGAAATAAGTATTAAAAAAAAAATCAGAACAGACTCGAAGTCAGAGAAAGAAAATAAAAGAAAGGAATAATTGTAGGTAGCAAAATCAATGAAAAAAGGGAAGATGATTATAAGTGTAGAGACAATTTTCTTTTAAAAAAACGTTACATCCTCAAGGATTTGAATTCAGAGAGGGTGGGACACATAATAGTCATACGAAGCATTTGACACTGCTCTAATCCAATTTTTAAATTATGCCCTTCAATGTTTTTATCCAAAATTACAGATATTAATATAAAAATAATTAAAACTTTAATAAAACAATCAAATCATATCAAATTTTTATAGAAAAACAGTAAACAAACTAAAAATATAGTTAATTTTTCCTGCAAAATCATTTACTAATTTGATAAATCTTTAATCATATGAGTCTTGATTAATCCATTTAATCTCATGTGTAACATAGTAAACCACAAATAAATATATATCAATTTTAATTTCAGAAAATGTTTTAGCTATGATAATCGATATTAAAATAGTTAGCAATACACATTTAAGCAATACAATCTTCCATTATTCAACAAAAAAATATCTTTTTAATGAAATTTTAAATTTATTGATCATCAGGAAAAATAATATTTATGTACAAGCCAACAAAAAATACTTTACTAGGCTTTGTAATTGTTTGATATTGATTCTCATAAAAAATTTAGTCATCTAAACATATTATCATCAACTATTTTTTAATGCATATCATTTTCAAGTTTTCAAGTCTAAACACTATGATTTCAAATTATTATAACTAAAAATGTTAGTGTTATATTAAGTAAAAACCCTCTGGGCCGGCCCTGATTTGAGCTAATGACAATATATGCTTGTACATGTCAACATGACATTTATATCATTTAGAGTGTCGCACGTGCCGCATCTTTTCTACGCTTGGGTCCGCTCCTGTACAAACACATGGCTTTGTAACACATACTAATATACAGGGGCAGATCCATATGTAATGGATATGGCACATGCCAAATGCAAAAAAAAAAAAAGTAGACATACAGATTTTTCCCAAACAAAATTAAATGAACTAAACCAAACTAAATTTGTAGTTTTTTTTGGTTACCGGTTTGAATTTGATTTAATTTGGTATGGTTGGGATTTGGGAAAAATAATTTGATTTTTGGTTTGGTATTCGATTTCAAAATTAACCAAAGGCCAAACGAAAATGAACTAAACCAATTTTTTAGTTTAATTTTGGTGGGATTTTGGTGGAACCATATAATCTGAAACCAAAAATACCTGAATTTAAATAACTGTATAACCTGAAATGAAATCGCAGACACGGAGAGAAGTGTGTAGCTCTTTTTGGTCTTTAAGGCTCAAGTGTGCCCCATATATTCTAATTTAAACTCTTCACCCTTCTAATAGCTAATCAAAATGTTATATATATATATATATATATATATAATTATATTAATGAATAAAAATAGTGATATGTTTTCAATATTCAAAATACCTAAAACAAAATAACGTCAATTTTAACGACGCTGAAACCGCCAACTATACCCTAAAACCAAATTCGAACTCCTAAATTTAAATCCTAAACCCTAAATCAAAACCCTATACCATTATCCCAAACCTATATCCTAAACCCATATCCTATACATTAATCTCAAATCTTATACCTTAAACCAAAACCCTAAATTCTAACTTTAAATCAAAACCTTAGACCTAAATCTAAACCCTATACCCTAAATCCAAACCCTAGATCCTAAACCTGAACTCTAAACCCAAATTTTATACCCAAACCCTAAACTAAACCCAAATATTAGGTTTAGCTCCAAACCCTAGAAAGTTTGGGTTTAAAGTGTAGGTTTGGGTATATAATTTGGATTTAGGATCTATGGTTTGAGTTTAGGATTTAGGGTTTAGGATTATGGTATAGGATTTGGTTTTAGGGTTTGGATTTAGCTTATAGGATTTAGGATTTGAATTTAGGGTATACGGTTCGGATTTGGGTTTAGAATCTACGGTTTGGGTAAAGAGTTTGGGATTTCAGGGTCTAGGATTTGAGTTTTGGATTTAGGGTTTGGACTTAGGGTATAGGTTTTGGGATTATGATATTGGTTTTAGTGTTTGGGCTTAGGATTTAAGGCTTATGATTTGAATTTAAGGTATACGATTTGGAATTATAGTTGATGATTTGAGTTTAGGGTATAGATGTCGGCGTCAGCGTCGTTAAAATTGATGTTATTTTATTCTTTAGTTATTTGAGATTTTTTAAAAAGGTTAAAATTTTTATTCATTAATCTACATGGAATTTATATTGACTATGAGAATGATGGTGAATTTAAAAGTTCACCCTATGTGATGAACCTAAGTTTTTGTTCATTTGAACTCATGTGCATTTGTTCTTTCAAATTCTCTAAAAATATTTTATCACTTTTTCATAAATATTTTTCTTGTTTTTACTACCTAATTTTTATAACGTTTTACTTCTTTTGTTTAATAATATATTTTAAAATGAAAATAATTTGAAAAATATTTTATTAAGTTTGCGGCATAATTGTTCACTCAAAATAAAGTTATAGTTTGGATTAAAATGAGATCTAAAATGACTAACAATTTATAATGAAATTATTATGTGCATATATAATTTTATGATAATACTGAAAATGGATATTTAAAATTATGAAATATTTCTTTTTATTTATTTCACTTTAATATATTAAATTATATTTAGCATAACATTTTTATATGTTTTGTCACACATATAATTATTTTCTAGATCCGCTTCTCATATACTATATATATAGTAGTCTGGCATGAACTTGACCTTCGTCATTACATTCAGGTGGCACAAAGAAATGGAGTTTGAATCTAAAATAACATACGCAAAACATAGAGTTGCCGAGGCGTGCTTGTGGGCAGTTGGAACATACTCTGAGCCTGAGTATTCTCAAGGACGAGTTTTATTAGCAAATGTAGTCATCTTACTCACAGCGCTTGATGATACATATGATGCGTATGGCACAAAAGAGGAACTTGAGCTTTTCACATATGCATTGGAAAAGTACTCGTTTTGCAAAAACTTAAAAGTTTTTGTTTTTGTTTTTATCGATGACTGGCTTATAACATGGCTTGCTTTAATACAGGTGGCTTCCTGAAGCACCTAACGGGATACCTGACAGCATGAAACACCTTTACCGCGTCATAATCGATTTCTATGATAAACTCGAGGATGAGCTTGAGAAGCAAGGAAGGTCCGGTTGTGGCTTCCATCTTAAAAAATCAGTTAAGACACCTTAAGAGTAAATTTTACTAATACTTCAATTGTTTTTTATTTATTTTAAAATCCTCATTTTCAGACCTGACTGATGATTTTTTTCTTAATCAGTTGATATCAACAGCCAATGGTTACATGCAAGAGGTAAACTGGTCGAGAAAAGATTACACTGCTAAATTTGACGAGTATAAGGAGAATGCTATCTTGTCTTCCGCTTACTATGCCATAATGGCCGTGACATTCGTGGGAATGGGAGATGTGGCGAAACTTGATGCTTTTGAATGGTTAAGTTCGCATCCTAAAATTAGGATAGCAGCTGAGATGATCTGTCGATTCACAGATGACATTACTAGCTACGAGGTGAGCACAAATTTCGAGTTTAGAATCCTAACAAAACTATATATACACGTATCTCTCAAATTGAATATTTTTAAGCCAAAGTATTGAATACATTTGTCATATTGACATACTATGATTGCAGTTTGAACACAAAAGGGAGCATGTAGCAACAGGCATCGATTGTTACATGAAGCAATTTTGTGTTTCCAAGGAATTAGCCGTAGATGGATTATTCAACATTGTTTCAAATGCTTGGAAGGAGTTGAATCAAGAGCTAATGAGGCCTCACTCATTTCGTTTCCCTTTCTTGATGCGAATTCTTAACCTTTCGCGTATCATCGATGTTGTCTATAGGTACGAAGATGCTTACACCCACCCCGAGTTCTTGAAAGAGCACATCGTCTCTTTGCTCATTGAAAATATCCCCATTTAAGATTTGTATTGTGGTGGAATGGTGGTGATTATAACAGTCCATGAAATTTGAACTGATCCATTAATACACAATGAAGGCAAGGCAATTTCTTATAATACGGTAGTTGAGCTATGTCGATCCAACATATTATTTGTATTTCTTCAATCCCTCTCACTTAATCTGTGTTACTGCTGTATTTGTACCTATTGTTATCAGTAAATTGTTTTTTTTTTCGATTATCAACCCATTTGTATTTTATATAACTATTATTTCCATGACTCCATTTCTATGGGATATTTTGTTTTTGGTCGACTTTATACTACTGTATCGGGTCATTTTGGTTTAAATCCGAGTTTGATTTGGGTTCAGTTTTATTTGGGTATAAGAAAAATTTAACCAAAGTCAACCGATATTAGTTTAGTTTAGTTTAATTTGTGCTCGGTTTAACTTCAGTTTGGTCCGCGTTCGATTTGGTTTGATTTCGTTTGTATTCGGTTCAGTTTAGTTTAATTTTGTTTGTGTTAGGTGTAGTTTAGTTCGATTAATTTGTTTGTGTTTTTTCAGTTCAGTTGAATTGATTTTTAGTTTAGTTATAGTTCGGCTACAAAATATAAACTATAAAACATAAAACAAAAAATCATATAATAGTAAATTTATAATTTTTTCATATTTAAACATGGATTCAAACATCATAATAAAATTATAGAAGATATAATCCAATAATTTTATATTATCATTTTCGAAACTAATATAGAAATTCTAGGTTATTTAGGTTATATGTTTAAATATTTTAAATAATACACTTTGGCTTTTCGGTTTAAAACTGAACCAAACCAAACCATTTGGTAAATAAAAATTCTAATGAATAGTTGGAACATATATTTGGTTATGTTGGTTTCGGTAGGTTTGGCTTGGTTCGATTTTTTATCTACCCCGATGAATTTTTTTATATCAAATAATATTTTTCTCCTTATTTGCGACAAAGATAGTTTCCTTTTCCGATAAGGCAATACCTTAGGTTAAATCATCTAAATCATCTTCATCTTATGTATGTATACATATGCTTTGAGAAGTTAATAAAATATTGGAATATCAAATGGGAGAATTTCAATTTTACTATAAGTTTAATACCTGACTAGATCTGGATCTGCGCAACCGCACGGATGTTAATTTTCATTTTTTATTTACGTAGATATTTTGTTCTTACTTCAAGAATGGTATATATTACAATTACATATATGTTTTATGCATTATACAAACATAAGTATGTTATTCCATTGTCTTGTTTTCATCAAATTAATTATTTTAAAATGTAACATGTTTTTCTATCTTCTTTTATATATTTTTGTTTGTTGAAAAAGTGTTTTATTTTTAAACTCATGAACATATGTAAAGTTTGGTAAAATAGACAATAATTTTCATTACCAAATACATCGTAAAATTTCACAGAATTATAAATTTTAACAAAAATTATACTTATATTTTCTTTGATTATAATTAAAAAATAAGTAATTAAAGAATTAGTATTTGTTTTTGTTATTTTTAAAAGTGAACTATCCAATATCAAACAAATAACATTGACATATATTTAAATAAATTAAATATGAATTATATATACTATTAAACATAAATTAAAAAGTAAAATGTATTTGCAAAAATATACAAATCATAACTACTTACAATATAACATATATTATTTCATAATAATAGTGTGTACCATTTAAATGTGACAATTTTTTTGGATCAATATAATATACTTAGCCCAAACTATCATTGCATTTAAATCATCTTTAGCCCAATATACAATTATTGTAAACCCAGATTAATAACCTGATATATGGTGTTTTTGACACCATTGTATACATGTTTTCTAACCAGTTTTCTATGTTTATCGAGTCAGTCTAGTTCTTTTGGAGTCATTCCAGGTCGGGAGTAGGCCAAAGAACTGAAGGGAAGTGTACGAAGAAAGATGCAAGATTTGGAGTTTTTCCTGCGGAACAACCAGGCGGAGCAGTCAAGTGGTTGATCGCAGTCCGCAAAAACAACCTGCAGGCAGACTGTACCCGACATGTATTGAAAGTTCCATATCTTTTGAAGATTTGCCCTAATCACTTTCCTTCTCTCTCGGAAGCTAACGGCGCCTCCACTATAAAGCGCTTCTATCTTTTTATTTTATCTTTTCACGCTCTTTTAGATAGAAGAAACCCTAGACTTGTTTTTATTCTTGGACGATTTTGTATTTGTAAGGGAGACAGCTCCTCTTTTCACCAAGAAGATCTTCCTGAACCCAGTGTCGGCCCTTGGACAAAGCCGAAGAAGCAAGTGCTTGCGGCCGTTCATTTTATAAACAAATTTCGGCCACATTTACCAAATTTTCTCTTTAGTGTAGTGATAGAAACCCTGAGTTCATACTACATTCAGTGCACGGGTTCAAGCCCAGTAGCCACATTTTTTAGTTTTGCTTGCAGCCATTAATATTCTAAGACCGGCTCTGCCTGAACCCTTTTCTTTCTCTTGAGATTTATATGCAGTATTATTCAGTTGACATCACTACAAGAAATATGAGCATTGGTAGCAGTTCACGGTAGCACGAATTCACCAACTGCTACCAAAAATGTCAAAATCAGAACACAACTCTATTGTAACACTAAATTCACGTTAAATTAAAACTTCAATAAGCGGGAAGGCAAAAATCGCTACTATAGCTGAAAAATTATTATGGAGGCAAAACACTTATCCAAAACTTACATTTTCCGCCACTTAAACAAAATTTTCATTTCCTCTTTACAAAAAAAATAATTCATTCATCCTTAACGCATTAAAAAAAAACACTCATGGCTCGTTTGTCGAACATTCATCCCTCTTCTCACTATCTTTCTTCTCCTCCGTTAATGAATAAAATTTCTTTCTCTGATATCAGGGTTTCGTTCTTCAACTTCGACAAAACAAAGCCGTTTCCGTAACCTACTTCTCTTCGACTTTGCTTAGACTGATTAAAACACCAGCGCTACGGTGTTGCAACTGGAGATTTCCGCCGTCCCTCGCCGCTGCTAGGATGCCTCGTCACTACCAACACCTCAATCTTATTCTCCCTTCTCCGGTGGCGGCTTCAATTCGAGCTCCATCAATGGAAACTTCAATCCCGAGTTACTATTAACTCAATCCCAGCCCCCATAATCTCTCCTCCTCTCCCAATTATTCTCTGAAATCCACAGTTGCTTGCTCGAATTCAGGATCTATCCGGCTTCTGGTTTGTGGTTCTAATCTTAGGGATTTGATATATTAGTACCTCATCAAAATTTTGAATATTTAATTTATGTTTTTCTCTTGATATCCATCACCGATGGAATGTTTGATGACGTTAAGGAAGGTTTACATCTGAAACTCTGAATCTGTCTCTACCTTTTGGTAACACACAATGATAAGTATGAGTAGTGATTTTTGGTGTCTTGTTTCTTAGAAGGGTATGTCTGGTTCTGCTTTCAAGAACACAGCTGAGACAGAAACATAAAGCATCTAGGGACATTGTCTAAGCCTTCAGTTAGTAGTGCTTGGGAACACTGCATTGACCGCTTGATTCACAAGTTGATTTCAACAACTGTGAAGTTTCTTTGCTTTCTATTTGGTGGTTAGAACTCTTAACTTGAGAAATCTGAGGAAGATATAAGATTAGTAGTCCATATTTGTTTTTATCTCACGTTCTTTAAGAGATTGAGAATGCTAAAGAGAACTTTAGAGACTTTTGGTATTTTTGATGTTATGGTAAAGTTAAAGGAGAGTTTTTTTTGTTTCAGATATGATCAAGTATGGAGCAAATTCTCTCTATGTGTGGATAGAGTGATGGAAGGGTTGATCATCGACAAAGAGAAGAACAACAGCTCAGTTTCTCAGAAAAAAAGGTTTAAAAAATTTCAACTTGATCAGAAAATGGTAGAACAAAGAGTTCAATGTTGTAATCTTTCTACTTTGCTAGTCAGTTGTATTGTGGCTATTTGGTTAGTTGTTCCTTCTTTGTTACGTCGTTCTGAAGTTCTTTTATGTTTCCAACAGGTTATTGGCTCAGCTGTAGATAAGTATCGAATTCCTCAAATTGATATACTTCTCAAGGACAGTGATAAGGTGATGTTTGGTGGCCATGAGGTTCGGGTAATTGTCACAAGTGTGTTGAATGTTTTGTTTGGTGTAGACTGAGAGATTGTCTTTGCCTGTTTCAATTGAGAGTTTGGTGTCGTCGCTTGAGAAAGGAAAGCAGAGGAGCGAGAAGCTTTATTTACTAGTATTGAGTTGGTTTAACTTGTTATTTGGTTTTGTTATGGCTAGAATATTGGATGGTTACATGTTCTCTTCTAGAATTATGTGTTCGTGTAATGGTTTTCTATGTTTTGAATCTTTAAGGGAAAAGTATATGGTATTTTATGATTTACTTGTGTTTAAAAATTAAATAATAAATTCTATTATTAGTTAAATAATCTCATTCCCTTAATTAATGAAAATGTACAATGGAGAGTTTATATACAGACTCGACTAAGGCATAAACCAAACCTTAATCAGAAATGAGATGAAATATGTACCGGTTTATACTATACCGTTATGTACAAACTAAACCGACTACAGTATGTACACTAATAGTCCCCCTCAAGATGGGACAAAGATATTGAGAAGACCCATCTTGCCAAACAAACGCTGGAATGGAGCAGGATAGAGGGGTTTTGTGAACGGATCAGCGAGCTGCAGATCAGTCCGAACGTGGAGAAGCTTGAACAGATCTGCAACCAATCTTTCACGCACACTATAACAATCAATTTCAACATTCTTGGTGCGCTCATGAAAGACAGTGTTATGAGCTATGTGAATAGCCGCTGTGTTGTCACAGAAGAGTAGAGTTAGTTTCTTCAAAGTGAAGTGTAACTCCTTGAGAAAATTTGAGAGCCAGAGTAAGTCATCAGTGACAACCGATAGACTGCGATATTCAGCTTCAGCTGAACTCTTGGAAACGACCTGTTGCTTTTTAGATTTCCAAGCAATCAAAGAAGTACCAAGAAAGATGCAAAATCCAGATGTGGAACGTCTAGAGTCTTGACATGAGCCCCAATCTGAATCTGCAAACGCCTGTATTTGCATCTCTGCCTTAGAAGAGTAAAATAAGCCCTGTCCAACCGTGCCTTTGATGTAGTGAAGTACTTTGAGAACTCCACGAAGATGACTCTCGCGAGGCGCAGAAGAGAACTGACTGAGCTTATTTACTGCGAAAGTGATGTCTGGTCGCGTGATTTGCAGATACATCAGACGACCAATAAGACGTCTGTACGCTTCAGCATCAACGAGTTCACCACCCGTGTCTTTAGATAACTTGATGGAGGGATCCATGGGAATACTCGAAGGTTTACAACCAAGTAGACCTGTTTCATCAAGCAAATCCAAGGCATACTTGCGTTGACATACATGAATACCTGCATCAGAACGGGCAATTTCGAGACCAAGGAAATATTTCATAGGACCCAAATCCCGGAGCTTAAACGAGGACTTGAGTTGTTCTTTGAGAACATCAACTTCAGAATCGGTATTGCTGATAATAATAATATCATCAACGTACACGATCACACACAAGAACAGAGAATCAGTAGTCTTCAGAAAACATGTGTGATCAGAGTAGGTTTGAGTAAAGCCCAAGCGAAGTAGCGTAGAAGAGAATTTTAAGAACCATTGACGCGAGGCTTGCTTGAGGCCATACAAAGACTTCCGAAGTTTACAGACTGCATTTGGAGGCAGACTGTCCCCCTTTCTATCAGCATATCCTGGAGGAAGCTTCATATAAATCTCTTCATCCAACTCTCCATTAAGAAAAGCATTTGATATGTCAAGTTGGTGAAGAGAAAAATTATGAATAGCAGAGAGACCCAGAAGCAGCTTGACAGTCGTAAGCTTTACAACAGGCGAGAAGGTTTCATGATAATCTATCCCTTCTTGCTGTGTGTAGCCCTTTGCTACGAGACGGGCCTTATAACGCTCAACACTGCCATCTGCGTTAAATTTGACTTTAAAAATCCATTTGCAGCCAATAGGAGTCTTGTCGTCAGGGAGTGTGCAAATCGTCCATGTCTCTGTCTCTTCCAAAGCATCAATCTCCATGTCCATTGGATCATCCCACACCAGAAGTTTCTTTGCTTCAGCATAGGTTTTAGGCTCTTTGACTTTGTCAATGGCAACAAGAAAAGAAAGATGAAGCGATGAAAGATTGCCATAAGACAGGACAGAGGAAATTTCATGAATTGTTGAAGATCCTATTGAGTTGCAATAGTAATCCTGAAGATAGGCTGGCTTCTTTGATTTCCTGTGTGATGGTAGAACAGAAGGTTCAGCATCATCCATGATAGGATTTGCAGGAGGCAAAATCTCTATTGACGATGATGGAGAAGAAGTCTCAACATCATCAGGAACTTTGGATATCACAGGAGAAGCAGAGGAAATATCAGGAAAGAAGTCATGAATAAGAGGAGATGGGATTTTCTTAGCATAAGGAAATAACTCTTCATGAAAGATTACATGACGAGAGATGGAGATAGAATTATTTTCAAGATCTAAGAGTTTATAACCTTTAAATCCCGAAGGATAGCCAAGAAAAATGCAAGCACGAGATCGAGGATCGAATTTATGTCTGCTCTTGGGTGATGTTGAAGCATAACAAAGGCAGCCAAAAGATTTAAGGAGTTGATAATCAGGAGGCTTCTTTGTTAAGGCTTCAAAAGGGGTTTTATTATCAAGAATAGGACTGGGAATTCGGTTTATGAGATGAACTGCAGTGAGTATGCATTCACCCCAGTATGAAAGAGGGATTTGGGATTGAAAAAGAAGAGATCTAGCCACATTAAGAATGTGCTGATGTTTTCTCTCTACAACAGAATTTTGTTGAGGAGTTTCAGGACATGAGTGAAAAGAAAGGATGCCTTTTGATTGATAAAAGGATGTGAAATTGAATTCTGGTGCATTGTCGGATCTGACACCCTTAACCTTTCTATTGAACTGGGTTTCTATCATAGTGATGAAGGTAGGAATGACACTAAGGGCATCGGATTTGGCTTTCATAAGGTATACCCAAGTGGCTCTAGAGGCATCATCAACTATGGTGAGGAAGTATCTAAAACCATCATGAGTACGGGTGGAAAAGGGACCCCAAGTGTCTATATGGATAAGGTCAAAGGGTTCAGGACTGATATTGTTTTTAGATACAAAAGGGAGATGTTTTTGTTTCGAAAGATGACAAATATGACAATGATCAATATTTTTATTTGATGTTTTTGAATGAGGTAACAAAGACTGCATAGAGTTGAGTTTAGACAATGAGGGATGACCCAATCTCTTATGCCAAATATCAAGACTAACAACAGACGCGATGATGGACTTAGAATCATAACTGGTGGTACCTGGGGATGAAACAGACTCGATGTCAAGGAAGTAAAGGTTTGCAATAGCTCTACCCATCCCAATCGTTAATCCCTGTGTAGGAGCCTGAATACCACAAGAGATAGAATCAAACCAAATTCGGCATTGTAACTGTTTGGTAAGGCAACTAACACTAAGGAGATTAAACTTAAATTGGGGAATATAAAGGACATCTTGTAAGATAAGGTCTCTACCCAAGTGAATGTCACCTAATCCGACAATGTTCACCAAAACTCCATTAGGGAGGGTTACATTTGTGTGAGGAAGGGTTTTGAAATTTTGAAAGGAAGAGAGTTGATGAGAAATATGATTACTCGCTCCTGAATCTATCACCCAAGCATTGATAGCATTGATATTGCTATTCAATGTGCAGACATAAGGTTTGGTAGCTCCGGTAAATGAACAAAAGATAGAAGGAAGAGATTTACCGGAGATAGGACAAGTGTTTGAAGCTGAAGGAATGGAAACTGAAACAGAGTGAACTTCTGGAGTGGGTTTTTCCGCTGGACTTTGGAGCTTGCTACTGAGGAAAGAAACGAGCTGCTGTATCTGTGCAGGAGAGAGGTCATTTGCCGATGTTTCAGAGATCATCGCATTAGCAGAGATAGGCACAGAACTAGCTTTGTCATTTCGCTGATTTGGCTTGAAGCTTGTAGGGTATCCATGTATCTTGTAACATTTGTCAATCACATGACCCACACGATGACAATGAGTACAATAAGGACGATCCCTGCGTACATATCCACCAGACTGACCATTTCCAGAAGACTGAGTAACGTTCTGAGATGAACCAGACGAAGAATCTCTGTTATTCTGAGAGACTTGAAACGCAGCAGCTGTAATCTCAGTAGAAACAGAATGAGCATCTCTCTGGCTATCTTCTTGATCGAGGATGTTGTATACTTCTGACAGAGAAGGGAGGCTCTTCTTCATGAGAATACGACTGCGGATGTTTTCATAGCTCTCATTGAGTCCCATGAGGAAATCAATGACTCGATTTGTTTCCTTTTCAGCTAAGAGTTCTTCAATAGTTGAGCCAGGCGGTTGAACATTGGTGAGCTCTTCCCAAAGTGCCTGAGTTTTCGTATGATAAGAAGACAGATCGAGACTGCCTTGACGAAGAGAGTGAATCTGATGACGCAGCTTGTAGAAACGAGGAAGGTTTGACTTGTGAAAACGAGTGTGGAGATCCTTCCAGATATCTGCAGCATGCTTGATGTACAGAATGCTCGTATAGATCTTCTTGGAAACACTGTTCAATAGCCAAGACTTAAGCATACTGTTACATCTACACCAGATTTTGAAATACTGATCTTCTTCAGGCGGTTTAACAATAGATCCATCCAAGAAACCTAGCTTATTCTTAGCTTCTAAGCTAGTAGTCATTGCGACGAGCCATATACCATAGTTGTTCCCATCTAGAGGTTCCGATACCAAAACTAGTCCTGGATGATCCGAGTTTTGCAGATAATACGGAGAATGCACATTATCAGGACTGTTTGATACCTCGAAACGATCAGATGAGAAGCCATGACCAGATCTGCGATCTCCGAGGGAAGACCTTGCGCCAGTGACGAGATTCGGCGAATCGTTGGCTTGAGAGTTGTCACCGGGAAGCAGAGGAGATTTCGGAGAAGCTGATTCTGGTGATTGAGGAGGAACGGAACGATACTTCGATTTGCATCCGCGTTTTCCCATTGAGCATCGATTCAGAGATGAATCGCACGGGAAGACTGATGATCGGAGCAATGAAGACGATAAGATGAGCGGCGGAAGACGGAGGATGATGATCGGAAAAAGATTGTTACGATGATCGGAGATAGTTTGTTATGGAGAGAACGAGATATTTAGCTCTGATACCATATTAGTTAAATAATCTCATTCCCTTAATTAATGAAAATGTACAATGGAGAGTTTATATACAGACTCGACTAAGGCATAAACCAAACCTTAATCAGAAATGAGATGAAATATGTACCGGTTTATACTATACCGTTATGTACAAACTAAACCGACTACAGTATGTACACTAATATCTATTTATGAATTTATGGATATATAATTTAAATAAAGTGACTAGCTAGGTATATTTTTAACCCCTAAACCCTGAATATATGTTTAACCCCTAAACCCTAAATATAATCACTAGATATAAATTTAAAACTTTTAACTTAACATGAAAATATAGTTCAATATAAAAATATTAATGCAACCCAAATCCATCTAATACCCTAAATCTAATATTCTAAACCCTAAACTCAAACATAAATGATATTATAAATACTAAATAAAATCTCTGAATATAATTTTTTTCAGATTTTAAATCCAAATTTTAAAATTAAAATTAAACTCAATTTAAAGTTTTTATTTTAGTCTATAAATTCCAAAACTTAAATCTTAAATCTTCAATACCCTAAATCCTAACTTCAAACATAAACCATACACATCAACTCTAAACTCTAAATTATAAATCTTTTTCAATTATAGCTTTAGTTTAAAATTTTATTTAATGTAATAATTCTGTTTTATATTTTTACTTGTGTGTTTAGAGTATAAACTCCGAACCCTATCCCCTTAACTCTAAATATTCTACTTCAAATCCTAAGTACTAGTCCATACATCATAACACTTTCAATTAATTATAAACTCTAAAACATAAATCTATATTCTATATTATAAATCTTCAACAAAATCATAAATAACAAACATATTTTTTTTAAAAAAATATAAACTTTAAATCTTAAACTATAAACACAAACCTCTAACCTAAACATCATACTTTAATTGTAAACTCTAAATCTTTTTCACTTTTAGGTTTAACTTAAATTTTAAAAGTATATTAAATTGATAAACTACAACAAAATTATAAACTAGATTCATATAAAATTATTAACAAAAAACAGAGTATATAAAAGAAAAGATAAAGAAGAAACATAGTGTTCGAAAAAAGAAAAAAAGAAGAAGAAAATAAAGAGGAAACAACTCTGACCAATAGGAAAGAATGGCGAGGATAGCTACAATATCAATCTCCACCGGACCACCGCTGACCGTTGATAGATCTCAATCTAACGGATATAATTATTCCTTTTTATCATCTCTTTCCTCTCCCTGGTTTACTGACGACGTTTCCAATTTTGTTCGCTATTGTCAAACTAAATTATCAACCTTCTCACAATCCTCTCTAGTTTCATCTTTTCATCTCTCGTATTGTCGTCCTCTGCAATCTTCTTCTCTCTGGTGCTCCTTACCTCCTCTTCTATGAAACCCTCTGCCTCTCTATCTTTTTCCTTTTTCTCTGCCTATCCCTTATCTTCACAGATCTCATTTTTAGATCTATCCTAACCTCACTCAGACACAAAGTTCATCTCACAGACATCTCTCTATCTCACGCTCCTAATCTTTCCGTCTCACATACGACACATCTCCAACCATCTTCTTCAAAAAGGCAGAGGAGAAACGCCGACAGACTCGTCTCTGGTTTGCTTCACCGGACACCACCTCCACAGGTCAACTCACTCCACCTTCCTCTTATCTGCTCTCTTCTTCTCGTCATCTATATATTTTTGATTGACTTTTGTTTTTTTTTTTACAGATTTATTAACGAGCAATGAAAGGAGAAACAGTGGTGTGACATAGCAGCGTCTACGGTCAAGCGTGGTGCGGCGGTTGTGCAAGCCGGTGGTGGGGTGGTGGTCGTGCGGTGGTTGTCGTGGGGTGGAGATGCGAGCATCATGGTCGGCCGAGACTGAAGAAGAATGTAGTTTGGTGTATTAGGTTTAGTTAGGGTTAATTAGTTAACCAATTTGTAATTGCAAACCAATTTGTAATTGCAAACCAATTTGTATTGTAAACCATTTTGAAATTTTAAACCAATGAAATTGTAAACCATGTAAACCAAAATTCAATTTATAAAAATACCAATTTATTATTTTTTGTCAGTTACACCGATTTATTTATAAATTAATTTCTAATTTAAGTTTTTTAAAAAGAAATTAAATTATATTCTAGATAATTAATATATATATATATATACTAATTATCTAGAATATAATTTAATTTAATTCAATTATAATTCAGTAGCACTGAAAATATGTTATTATTAAACAATGTTGTGACATGAATAAAACGCCATAGAAAACTACATAATAGTACGAAACTTCTGTCACTACACATATTATTATAGTACAAAATAAACGCTATAATATCTCTACTTTTTATAGCACACGCGAAAACGCTATGATATGAGGGAGGTCTACTATAGCTGCGGCTGTCATAGCGTATGTGTTTTCGCTACGAAAACAATACAATAGCGTTTTTACGGTGCTACTAATGCCGATATTTCTTGTAGTGCATGTCTTAGTTTTCATGTTCTATGTCTGAGTAGTCGCTGAAGTTGATCTAGGGTGCTAGAGTGTAGATCGTGGCTAAACACAAATAGACTATTGCCTTGCTTGTTTCATTCATACTGCGTTTAATGCTTATGTTAATCTGATCACTTACCATTCAAAAATAAGTTAACATGTGCATCATAAGTGTCATAGGTTGCTAGATCTTGTGTGTTTGAGCATTGCATCCCTAACCAGACGAAAGTAGATGTTAGGGTGCATTGTGAGCAGATCAGACTTGCCTACTAAGGTTCACCATCAGTCTCAGACCAAGCGATATCTTAGGCGCTGAGACTGATCGGTGAAAGGATCAGCCACACGACAAAGTGCTGTTCTACAACTGAGTTCTAAGCTCTGGACTTGTTTTCATCCGAGTCTAAATATTTGTTTGGTCGCGATTGTTTCACTCGAATCACTACCCTAGATCAACCTCTTTTTTAAATTCCAAGTTTTTTTATAATTTTGTTTAACCGCACTCATCTAAAATCAACCATAGTTTTAGCTAAGTTGAGAACTAAAAGAAATAAAGTGTGATCTGGTCCTCTGGATTAAACCTCAAATACTACAATTACCACTGTTAACTTGACAGTAGAAAATGTTCATTTTTAGTGTATCAAGTTTTGGCGTCGTTGCGACGGGGACCAGAAATTTACCTTTATTTTTCAGTGATTTACTTAGTCTGTAACATCTAACTTGCTCTACTCTTTTCGTTGCAGTTAATGTTCCAAGTGCATGACCAGTAGACATACTCGGAGAAACGCACTAGGAAACTTACATTCACTCACCAACGAACAGCTCGCAAGGTTAGAAAGACAAAACAGACAACAAAGGCCTACCGACACCACAATGGGTGATCACGGCAATCATGATTATCTCACTGCGGCAATGGCGCTAATACAACAGCAGATGCAGCAGATGCAACAGACCATCTGATATAACCAAAATACGGATCACTCTACTGGTACGGATGATATGAACTCAGATCCGAGGGGATTGAAAACTGATGGGATGAACGGTGACACAAAGGGTTGCGGAAGGCCCAATGATACTACCAGAGATGAACTCCGAAGAGAACTGATGGATTGAACGGTGACACAAAGGGTTGCGGAATGACCCAATGATACTACCAGAGGTGCTTGATTGTCGCCTGATATGACTCACAGGTCCGACAAGGAAGCAAACTCGATCTGTTGCCGGATGTGACGCACCGGTCCAACGAGAAAGAGAGAGTTACTTGGAGCTAACCACACCAAGAACAAGAAAAGCAAGATACCCTCTCAAGGTTCCAAAAATAAACACTCAAAACTTATTTTATTTCATTGATCAAATGGCCTTTATATAATAGGCAAGGCATACAAAAGGTTTAGTCAAAACCTAGAAACTTGTAAACTAATAAATATTGTAGTCTTGACTAAAGACCAAGGACCAAAGACCAAAGACCAAGACTTTTGACCGAAAATAGGAATTTGTGGTCGCAAAACTCTTCGGCTGATCTCGTCCTTTTGCATGGTTGACGGGCTCTGGATTGCCGTCAGATTGATATATTATTTGACCATACCTTCTCGTTTTTTGTTGGTCTGAAGCATGTGCATAAACATATTTTCTTAAATCGTCAAACCTATCTCGTTTAAAACTCAAGCCCAAAAGCCAAAGTTTCTTGATTTGTTTCTGCTGCTGATTCAGGGCACATCATTCCCTTCTCCTTTAAAAATATTTGTCCTCAAATTTGGTTTTGATTAGTTTCAGATGGAATGATCTCTTGGCTTTTCGTAGAACTTTTTTTTTTTTTTTAGAAAAGAAGATGAAATGTAGAAGATGGATGAAGAAGATGGAAAGATGAGAAAAATGAACAGATAGTACCGGTTGAGTGGCTCTGATACCACTTGATAGAACCAAAATACGGATCACTCTACCGGTACGGATGATATGAACTCAGATCCGAGGGGATTGAGAACTCACGGGATGAACGGTGACACAAAGGGTTGCGGAAGGCCCAATGATACTACCAGAGGTGAACTTCCGAAGAGAACTGATGGATTGAACGGTGACACAAATGATTGCGGAATGACCCAATGATACTACCAGAGGTGCTTGATTGTCGCCTGATATGACTCACAGGTCCGACAAGGAAGCAAACTCGATCTGTTGCCGGATGTGACGCACTGATATACCATGGATTTTACCCATTTTTACCCATGGTATATAAGTGTTTTATATACAATTTATTATGTATTGGAGTCTATTTAGAGTATTTACAGGTTCAGGGACGATTTGGAGATATAAGGTGATTTTGGTGCCTTTTGGAGTCTTTCGCAGTGCAGAACTGCACAGACGCTTCAGATGTTTAGCTCTCTATGGAGACATTCCCATCGTTGGATTTAACCCATCTTTTGACACAAGATAGAGCTTTGAGTTAGCTTTCCAATGCCTCTGGTTTGAGGTCAATCCAACGGTTAGATCAGAAGTTATGCAAATTTTACTGAAGAGTGGTCAGTCTGCCTCGCGAGAGGAAGCTGTCGAGAAGAGGATTGTATGTCGATCGATGCAGCACACTGCATGTCGATCGACAGGGACATCAGAATGTGGGCTGAATATATTTTATGACCAACTGAAGCCCAGAAGTAACCACAAATTACCCTTATGCCCTTGGTCGACCAGAAACCCTATTTTACTGTTTTCTAAGCCATTGTTGGCTGCCATGCTTCATACTATTCTAGAGAGAGAGAAAGCTTAGGATTGGAGAGAGAGATCTGAGCACCTTGAGAGAGGAAAGATCTTGAACTCCCTTGTTTCTTTACTTTGTTCTTCTCTTATTTATTCTATTGCAGTATTATTCAGACCATCATAATGTTTCTTATGAATATGTTTGAGTAGTCTCATTGTTAGATTTAGGTTTCTCATAAGGTTGACTCATGTATTGCAAATAAACCATTTTTAGGGTGTTTAAAATATAGTTCTTCATCTAGTTGTTCTTAATACTTTGTTTGGGATTGGTCATCCTTGACCTAGATCTTAGGATTAAATTGGATAAGTGAGAACTTAGCAATTTCCTGAAAACTAAACTAGTATGTTCTAATCTGACTGAGAACAAACGAGAGTTGTTCCTAGTTAGATTAGAGAACCCATCAAACCTGATCTTAAGGCTCGCTGGAAGCAATATCGATTGACTTAACTAGGGTTGTATCGGTTGATATTGTGAAAGGTGCATCGATCGATGTTCTATTGAATTATCGATCGACACTTTTCTTATGATCATCGAACGAGAGTTGATGACCCGAGATCCAAGCGTAGTTAATCATTTGATTAAACTAAAAGTTTGAGTTCAGAACTATGAATACTAAAAACCCTAATTAACTTGCAAAATTGTCACACCTGAGATAATACCTATAATCTACCTTTCTTTCTGTTAACAACCTCAAATCAAATCAATCGAGCAACTGCCTTGCTCACCATTTAATTTACTATTTAAAACATATTTATCCAGCTTTATTTCAATACTATTTAATCTATTGTGTAATCTTTGAGTCTCTGTGGATTCGATCCCTAAGTATTACAATTGAACCTCTTATTTGAGAGAGTAATTCACTCCTTAGGGTAATTTGAGTGATATCAAATTTGGCGCCGTTGCCGGGGACTCATTCTTATTACCAGTAGATTAAATTTATAATATAGTCTAGATTTTGCATTCTCTTGCTTAAAAGTTTTTCACCTTCCTGCTGACAAAGGCACTTAGGAGGAACACAAGTCTCGGCCAGACAATCGATTGGCGCAGATATGAGCATATCGAGCGACGTATCGACGAACGAGACGATCGACACTTCACTGTTGGAATCGATCGATACCTGTCAACCAAAATCGATTGACCCTGATTTACACACATCGATCCACGCCCACCAGCCGGAAGCAGGTAAGTCTGTGTTTACGAATTTCAATAATGAAAAGTAGTTCTAGGAAATAAAAGGGATCAAGTATGCAATACATCGAACCAAATTAATTATAGACATAGGACTGAAATCCCTGTTGGAATAGCTGTTGTTTTGAATGCTGGACTGGAGCGTTACCGAACGATTGGAGATTACAACAGACCTGATCGGTTATACACCAACAGGTCTGCGATCCGCCCACCAGCGATTCAGAGGAAAGACTTTGAATTGAAACCAAAATATTTATCTCTAGTAGGTAAAAACCCCTTTCATGGTCTCCCTCATGAAAATCCCATAGACCATATCGAAGCACTTGAGGACTTTGTGTCTAACATAAAGATGCAGGGAGTTTCTGAAGACTACCTATTCTGCAAACTCTTCCTGCATTCTCTTGATGGAGACGCGACCTGCTGGCTGAAACAGTTGCGGCCAGGATCTCTGACTTGCTGGAGCGATATCAAAAGCGCCTTTCTCAAAAATTTCTTCGATGACGCACGGACCAAAGAATTTAGGAATAATATCTATAATTTTTTTCAAGGCACTGCTGAAGCTTTTAAAGCCTCTTGGGTGAGATTCAAAGGCTACCAACGAGACTGCCCCCACCATGGTTTTTCCGAGATTCAACTACTTAATATTTTCTTCAGAGGTCTCGATTTGATATACCAATCGACTTTGGATGCTGCAAGTCAAGGAAACTTCAAAACTAGGAGCCCCGAAGAAGCCACAAGGCTAATTGAAAATGTGGCAACCAGCACTAGTACCGCAAAGGTTGATCTCGAGAGGAGAAAGGTGGAGATTTCCAATGGAGATCGGATATCCAAGACCTCTTCACATGAAGGAGATGAAGAAGAACATGTAAACCTCATCGATCAGATTGTCTTTTGCGAACAAAAACTTGTTAACCCGCAGATAAACATGAGGTCTACAAGAAGCCATGAGGAAGAACAAACTCATGAGAGCATTGTGAAATCTAAACTGGAAGAAATTTTGAAAGACCAGCAGAAAACGGTCCTGGATGTTGATGTAAGATTAGATTCCATGTGCTCTAATTTCGATAAGAAATTTAAAGCTTTGAGCGATCATGTAAAAATTTTGAATAGCCGAGTTTCCCACGACGATGAGTTTGTCCGAAGAGAAAAAGAATGTCTCCCTAGAAAGGTCGACACAAACCCAAAACGTCAAGTCTGCTCTGTACTTCTAAGGAGCGGGAAACGGCTTGTTCCAACTACAAGAGAAAGTGTTTCCAATGGCGAACTCGCTGAAGGATAGAGAACTGAAAAATGTGGATCCAAACCAATAACTCTTGATGATTCTGACCAGATTAACCTCAGCGACGATAAAAAGGAAGATGCAACTATCGATCGACGGAAGGGCAAGAACATCGATCGACGTGGTGATGCAATCATCGATCGACGTCCTACACCTACTACACCGAGAACGACACCCGTCGAACCGGTAATAGAGAGAGTGTACAAACCTTTCCCACCCTTCCCTCCCAACACGCCGCAGACAAAACAAGAATTGGATAAAGCAATTTGCAAAAAAGCCCTCGAAAATATCACAGTTGAAATGCCACTGAGCGATGCCATGCAAGTTTCACCTGCCATTAAAAAATATGTGAAAGACATGGTATCCAAAAGTTTTCCATCGTCGGAAAACAGTGTCATGATGGTTTCTAAAGATGTAAGTGCCATAATCCAAGGCGAAATGCCAATCAAAAGACCTGACCCTGGAAGTTTTGTTCTAGATTGCAACATAAAAGATAAACGATTTGATAGATCACTTTGCGATCTAGGCTCCAGCGTCAACCTTATGCCTTACTCTGTTGCTATATCCCTCGGGCTTGACGAATTTAAACCAACCCAAATAACCCTGGTTCTTGCTGATAGATCCATTCGAGTACCAGAAGGACTACTTGAGGACGTACCTATAAAGATAAACAATTGTCATATACCAACGGACTTCGTTGTGTTAAAATACAAGCATGAACCAAATGATCCCCTTATTTTAGGAAGACCTTTCCTAGCCACAGCTGGAGCGATAATTGACGTAAAGGAAGGACGATTACGTTTGAACATTGGAGACATTTCAATGACTTTTGACATGGAAAAATTAATCAAACATCTCCTAATCGATAATCGAGCATTCTATGTGGATGACATCTCTGAGCAAGCTGAAGAATCCTTCGCGGATCTACGCTCAGATGACCCCTTAGAAAATGACCTTTCTACCACTGAAAGAAACATGTGTAGCATAGATGACAGGACTGACGAATATACGCGGCTGATGAACGCAAGTGAGGAAATAAAGAATGTTGATGAAGAGGAAAACGACGAGTCAAAAATCAACGTCGATCGATATACACAACGTACCATCGATCGACAACCATCTTCGCTAGACAATTTGAGCTCTGAAAAAGCACCGAAGGTCGAGTTGAAACAATTATCAGCTGGACTCAAATACGCTTTTCTCTATGATAATTCTTATCCTGTAATCGTTAATGCCAACCTGAATGATGGAGAACTTGCATTGCTACTGAACAAATTGCGCAAGTATAGGAAAGCTCTCGGGTATTCTCTCGAAGATATTCCTGGTATCTCCCCAACTCTATGCATGCACCACATTCATTTAGAAGATAAATCGAAACCATCAATAGAACACCAAAGAAGGCTAAACCCAAACCTGAAAGAAGTAGTTAAGAAAGAAATCATTAAACTACTCGATGTCAGAATCATTTACCCGATTTCGGATAGTAATTGGGTAAGCCCGGTGCATGTCGTTCCGAAAAAGGGAGGTATTACAGTGGTGAAGAACGATAAAGACGAACTCATTCCTACCAGAACCGTCACTGGGCATCGAATGTGTATTGATTATAGGAAATTAAATGCCGCCACTAGGAAGGATCATTTTCCCCTGCCCTTCATCGACCAAATGCTCGAAAGATTAGCGAATCATCAGTATTATTGTTTTCTCGACGGATATTCAGGATTTTTCCAAATCCCTATTCATCCTGAGGATCAGGAAAAGACCACATTCACTTGTCCATATGGTACATTCGCATACCGAAGGATCTTGAACTCCCTTGTTTCTTTACTTTGTTCTTCTCTTATTTATTCTATTGTAGTATTATTCAGACCATCATAATGTTTCTTATGAATATGTTTGAGTAGTCTCATTGTTAGATTTAGGTTTCTCATAAGGTTGACTCATGTATTGCAAATAAACCATTGTTAGGGTGTTTAAAATATAGTTCCTCATCTAGTTGTTCTTAATACTTTGTTTGGGATTAGTCATCCTTGACCTAGATCTTAGGATTAAATTGGATAAGTGAGAACTTAGAAATTTCCTGAAAACTAAACTAGTATGTTCTAATCTGACTGAGAACAAACGAGAGTTGTTCCTAGTTAGATTAGAGAACCCATCTGATAGACCCAAAATCGGGAGGATGGCTTTGGCCGGATGTTGGATATGAACCGAGAAGGCGAATGCACTTCTGGAACTTGGATGGATTGATAGGATCGTCAAGAGGTGCGGAATGGCTCTTGATATACCCAACATCTAAGGCTAACCACCAAAGAGCGGATGTAGTGCGTTGGCTAACCACCAAATAACACACAAAGATGATTGGCTGACCACCAAATCAACAAGCCGGTTCACACCGATGAACTAGCTAAGAACTCTCTCTCACTCAGAGAAAAGAAGAACAAAAATAAACTCCAAAATGATCTGATTTTTATTCATGAAATGGATTACATATTTATAGTAGAATGAGTCAAAGAAATACTTAAATAATTGTGGAAAACTAGAACCATAGAAAACACAAACAAAGACTAAGACTAAAAACTTTTGTAGAACCGAGAAGTTGAATTTTGACTAGTCTTTGAAGAAATCAATGCAGGCCACGACTTTGAATCATTTTCTTGATATTTCTTGATGCAAACGGGCAGGAGACCATCAGGAAAGGCCTGGTCGAATTTGGTGTAAAACGGACCCAAATTGAATTTGTTATGAATTTTTCGGTGGGCCGAAAAAGGCTCATTTCGCCCAGCAGCTAAACCAGCTCCTTCTTCAGTGTCACTTAGCTCATTCAGCTCCAAGTTAGTGTCACTTAGCTCATCCAGCTCCATAGTAGTGTCACTTATCTCACTCAGCTCATCTAGCTCCAAAGTAGTGTCACGATCTGATGGAAAAATCTCGGTTGGATCAAGCTGGTCGACATGATCACCATCATGGACCGTGTCCATGAACCAAAAAGGACGGTGCTTGATTTTGGTTCTATCATACTCTCCCTCTTCAAAAAGATTTGTCCTCAAATCTGAAACATTAAAAGGAAAAGGATTATAAGCAAAAGAATTATAATCAGCACAATGCTCACCTTGAGTTTGGTCGAGTTTTTGAATGGAAGAAGACTCTTCTTGGTTGGCTTGATGACCATGGATTTGTTCTTCATCTAGCCCCTCCATTGGCTCATGTGTGAAGTCATCGAAAATTAGCAAAGGGTCGATCTTCCTTTTCTGGTTCGTTTTCAATGTTCTCATTCTCCAAAGTCACCAACGGTCTTTGCTTTTGACACTTGTTAGCATAGTGACCGATTCTATGGCATTTGAAGCACCTGGTAGAATGAGCTTTGCTTGTGGGTTTCACAGC